>NC_060138.1:433009951-433314396 GCF_021461385.2 Schistocerca piceifrons
AGTGCTAGCGTTAATTTCTAGACGATAGTATAATGTGTATTCGTTAATTCTACCTATATTCACTGCTATAAAAATTTGTGAAATACACTTCTTTGATTTCCTTTATGTGTTATAGGAAATGCGGTGCTTTTCTTTGGTGCAGTTTTTTTAAAAAAACATCCATAGCAATTGTTAGCGATTATTTGTTTGTATCCTCTAATTATTGGTTCATAAGAACGAGATACCTGAGAGATTGTGAACAGAATTGCCATTGTAGCGTTACTGATTAAAGGCAGGGCCAAAAAATTATGCTCGTTTTTCAAAGCACCTTGAGCCCATTACTTCGTACAGAATTGACATATTCGAAGTTTGTTTCTACATGCTACACTCCATGTTCTGTGACCATTTGTACGATTAATGGTAATGATGTATGTAGAATATTATTCTATACGACATTATTTAATGGCAATATGCTAAATTTGTCGGCTGCTTGTTTTTCTTTCCCCAAGATTTGCAATGATTCGAAATGCGAATGTGACTGAACTCTTAGGAGTTCCAAAATGTGAATTTTCCTGTTTAACTTCTCATCAATGCGGACACCTAAAACACTTGAAGTCTCCACTACAGTTATTATTCCCTTCCCATGTGTAGGATCTGTAGATGACTAGAAGTGAACAATGTGTGTGGTTTTGAAATTGAGAATAAGATTATTGGCAGGAAACCACTCAGTAATGCCTTCTAGAACTTGAGTTAGCATTTCCCCTGTATTTATGGATTGATTATGGTACTAGTGTTGTTCGCAAAAAAGTTACTTCTGCTTGTTGCATATTAGACAGAATGTCGTTTATATAACGTGAGAAACAATAGTGAACCTAAAACTGAGCCTTGTGGGAACCTCATAACACATTTCTCCCCATTCAGAAGCATCTCACAGGCTTACATACTATGAATTATTAAGAAAGGCTTTCTGCATTCTTTTGGTTAGGAGGACATCCACTGGTTATCTGTACCATCTATTCCATTAAATCTCAGATTATCTACAAGAATATTGTAATTCACACAATCAAATTCCCAATGTAACAATAAAAAGTTAGTGAAATAGATTCTTGTAGTTTGCTGTTACTCTGTTTATAATGAAATTATTAAATTCTGACACACAAATAAAACTTTTTTTCTCAAATTTTATTAACTACTTCAATAAAACATCTAATACAAAACATCCCATAGCTAACCTGGATTACCTATCTTTATTACCACATTACTCACTAACTCAATCGCTATTGAAAGAGTCACTATTGTATTGAATGGAACAGCGACAGAAGATGTTCCTGAGTACAAATTGCCGTTATTTCTACTTGTACAGAAAATAATCTGAAATATTTGTAGGAAATCGTCATTGGATCATTAACGAAATTCGGTTTTGCACTTCTGTGTATTTATCCAGTCCTTTTGATAGTGATTGTTTGTTGGAGTTTTTCCAGACGAAGTTAATATCAACGATCTTTCATTTTAAAACGAACGTCTTTCTCGCTGTATTGCTGTTTTAGCCATAAAAGTGCCGTGTAGCAATATAAGTCGACAGCTTTCCATTTCAAAAGGTGAAATATACCAGATACTATTTCAATTTATCTGCTGCACTCAAACAATAAATTTCAGTGTCCTGAAAACAGTCTGTCAAAACCACAATTCGGAATGAGAATGGGCATACACTCATGCACGTGAGTTTCTGGTAGATAAATAGACAATGAAATTTTTTTTCTTATATATGGGCAGTTTTAAGACAAAACATAGGCCTATATTACGAAAGCAAGCCCTCACGGTAGTTTTACTAGAACTGCCACACATACAGCTTCTCCCTTGTAACGAAAACTAATTGTGTTATGTTCGTTTTTCTGTAGTTCCATAGCACATGGAATTGTAACTCACCATTGAGGTCCAACACAAAAATTATACTGTCTCGCACATATCTTTTCCACTGGTCGATTAAGTACATAGTCCTTCTACTTCACCTGTTTCGTTATCTAAATTCTACCAAATACGAAAGAAACAATTACGTCTCGTATTTCCTTTGTAAAGACATGGCTCTGTCTCTCTCACTGAATCCCTGATTTCCACTGCAACCCCCTCGCTTCCGAATGTATCTAAGATTTTAGATATAACAAATTAATTTCTTTTAAGCCCTCCTTACATTCCATCCAAAACAAAAAATAATACATATATAGATCACATTAGCATCCATAAACAATAAAATGGCATGAATTTCGTAGCACATATTGCAGATATACTGTTTACAAAGAGGTCATTCTCTTGCCATAGTTAACGATAATGTATGCTGACCAGAAATTGGGTGTATAACATAATATAACCTAATTAAGCAGTACAGTAATTTCGCAATTGCAGCTGGCCACTTCTAGGTATGTTTATAAAATAGGTATCACTAAACAGTTATTGTGGAGGAATGTCTTTTAATGTACAATCTTCCCAATGGTATAATACTTATAATACTTCGACATGCTGACTTGTAGCCATTCTCAGGTGGTCTTGACGAAATACAAATAATGTCATGCTGTGGCTGCCATCGTGTATACTCATGCTCTCCCGCTGTCGAACGCGGGCATTCCTTGATGCTGCTTAGACTCCATTTACTAGGTGTGTCGAAGTGTGCTGCTAGAGCGCGACCCTCTTCTTGTTTTATGAAGTTTTGTTTGAAAAGAATGAAAAAACGACGATGGGCTGCTCACAATGACCTGTAGCATTTAACATTTATAAGCAGACGTTTGAAAAGGAAGCCCTCGACTCAGCAGCATGGAAGTCTTGTTGATTCTTTCGGTGCAAAGATGTTCAAAAATATTTGATTTTTACTTTTAAAAAATACAGATGGAACCCCAACTCTCGCTGATGGTGTTGGTCCATCCATACATTTTCACCAATCAATGCAAAGCTTTTCTCACAACAATGCATGTTTTCCTGATGTGGATTCAAATAATATCAGCCACACTACTATGTCATCTTTATAAATTGCAGGAAAAATTAGCCCCTTACTAACACCTAAGCAATCGCGATTCCATCCTGGCAAAAGCTGAAATATACATCTGCTAAGTATCACACAGTTTATAGATGACCGGTCTGAAGCTTCTAGGGTGACAGGAATAGTATTTGTCGACTTACCAGCATCCTATAATGGAAATGTCGTGTGGCTAGGGACTCCCGTCGGGTAGGCCGTTCGCCTGGTGCAGGTCTTTCGATTTGACGCCACTTCGGTGACCTGCGCGTCGATGGGGATGAAATGATGATGATTAGGACAACACAACACCCAGTCCATGAGCGGCGAAAATCTCCGACCCATCCGGGAATCGAACCCGGGCCCTTAGGATTGACAGTCTGTCACACTGACCACTCAGCTACCGGGGCGGACAGCATCCTATGATAATGCTGATCACCAGCTAATATTAATGAAGGTTTAAAACTTGACCAAGTACATTAACCTAACTAGGCTCATCATCACACTTTTGTGCAGTCGCAGATTCTTCATTAACTTACAAGAATGTAGCCGATGAAGACTAAAAGTGGTCTCCCCAGGAAAGCGTCCTGGTTACAACTCTGTTCAATATGTACACGAATGACCAAACATAGCAGCCAAAATAAGGAGCTTCTTGTATGTCGGTGGCCTTGCTCTAGGACCCAGATCACAGATTTTAAATCAACAGGGAACACCCTCATGAAATCCCATGAACAACTTTCCAGATACAACAACACAAAGCAACATAAATCAAGTCCCTCAAAGACACCAATGTGCGATTTTCATATGAGACAGACTGACTAGTTGCCAATTAAAAATAATACGATTAGATGTCGAACTAGAACACTGCGAGACCCAAAATCTCTATAAATGACACTTGATAGGTCTCTTAGTTTCAAGAAACACTGCATGAACCACCGGGAAAAATCTGTTGTGGAAACTGTCCAAATCACAGTTGAAAAGTACACCTTAAACGTACAAACATCTACAGTGCAAGAGTACGCTCGCTCTTTTTGGTATAATTCAACAAATTCCAAACAGGTGGAATTAGCTGTCAATGACAGGTAGATATGAGTAACTATATTCTGCAGGAGGGTTATTTTGTAGTCATCTGGTTGATATGCTATCTGAGTTCTGAATATGATTGCTCGATTTTTAACCATTCCTTCTCACACAGTGATGAGCCAAAGAAACTGGTACACATATCTAATATCGTGTAGGGCCCCGAAGCACGCAGAAGCGCCGCAACACGACGTGGCGTGGAATTGAGTGATATCTGAAATAGTGCTGGTGGGAATTGTCACCATCAACTATGCAGGCTCTCTATAAATACATAAGAGTATGATGGGTTGGAGATCTCTTCTGAGCACCACATTGCAAGGCATCTCAGATATGCACAGTAATATTAATGTATGAGGAATTTGGTGGCCAGCAGTAATGTTTGAACTCAAAAGACTGTTCCTGGAGCCACTCTGTAGCAATTCTGGAAGTGCAGGGAGTAGCATTTTCTTGCCTGAATTGTCGATGTCCTGTCAGAGGCGTGTCTAGCCGTATCAGGAGTCACATATCACTCTATCTGCACATAACCCTCACCATTACAGAGCTTCAACCAGTTTCCGATGTCTATATATTCATGAAGTTGTATCCATACCTGTACATTTCCACCTGTTCGATACAAGTTGAAATGAGACTCGTCCGACATGTTTCCAGTCATCAACAGCCCAAAGTCGGTGATAATGGGACGCCCACGTGAGGTGAAAAGTTTTGGGTCATGCAGTCATCAAGGGTACACAAGTGGGCCTTTTATTCTGAAAGACCATACCAATTATGTTTCATTGAATAGTTCACACACTGGCAGTGTTTGATGGCCCAGCTTTGAAATCCACAGCAATTTTCGGATTTCAGTCACTGATCCCATTTTTGCAGGATCTTTTTTCAGCCACAGCAATGTTGGTGTTTTGATGTTTTACTGGATTCCTAAAACTCATGGCACACTCGGAAATAATTGTACAGGAAAATCCCCAATTCATTTCCACCATGGAGATGCTATGTCCCATCGCTAGTGTGCTGACTATAACAGCACACTGAAACTCATTTAAATCTTAATAACCTGCCATGGTAGCAGCAGTAACTGATCTAACAACTGTGCCAGACACTTGAATATAGTTTAAGAAAGCTGACTGTGGACCAAAGGTCATATTTTATTAAAAATGCATCTGCATGCTCAAATCTGTATATACCTGCCAAACGAAGTTTTCATTTAATTAAAAAAAATTATTCAATTTAAATCTAAGGCTAAAAATTAAATTTAAAATTATCTGAAATTTATTAATATTCAATGAGATGAATCAGACAATCCCTATTTCATTTTTACCTTGATAAATAGAATGTAACTTTACAATTTCCTCTAATTTTTCATCATTTCGTGAAAGCATTTTGGTTTGATAATCTGGAACATTAATTTATCTTGTAGCAGTAATAAAACTTTCACACCATATGTAGTTGGCAAAATTTCAGCTTTTGAAATGATGTAAGGTTTATCTTTTTTACAATCTTATAATTTAGTGAACGCTTCTGCACAACCATTACTATAATTGTTAGTTTGAATTAATAGATTTTCAATCTACCATACATGTTCAGTTTGTTTTGATTTTATATATAAAGAAAAAATTAAGTATCGATATTTAAGTTTACAAATATTAAAAGGGTTAAGGGGTTTCAATTGATCCCCTTAAATATTTTAATTTTTTAAAACCGAAAGTTTTCAGTTTTTTTTGGTCTCTAGTTTTATGGAACTGTTTGGAAAGGAATTGAAGACATGAAGTTAGAACATCTTAAATTTTTTCTACATTTTTATACAGTGACATAGTTAAAATTTTTCGTTAAGCATTCTATACCCTCAGCTATAAGTCAAATTCTTTTTACCATACATAATAAAACATGCAATTGTATTATTAGGATATTTTCTTTGAAGATTGAACATAATTTCATTGTTGTTTTTTGAGTATTTACAACATTCATTCTTCTAGACATATTATGATTTAGATAGGATAATTCTGAATAAAATTGAATGGACTTACATTTACATAGTTATTTGATTTTGGTTATTCTTTTAAAATCCCTAAAAGCATCATAAGCTTTTAAAATATTTGAGGTGGGACATTATTCCAAATTCTACAGCAAAATTTTATTTCTTCCATTTATACATAGATATTTTCTAATTTAACATGATCAAATGAAGGATCACATAGCTGATTATTTTTTCGGTTAGTCTGAAAATAATGATAATAAATAATACATCTCAAATGTGGTAAAATTATACTAATTAGTGATATTTAATTCAAAATTTCCTTTTTCTTATAATCCGTCAAATACACCCCCTTGTCATGCAAAGAAAGGACTTAGTATATTCAGATTTTTCACTCTTCCTTGTTCTAATTCAAGTGAATATTCTGGTTCATATTTAACAACAGGAACACGAATTTACATACATTTTAAGCAATTTTACCTTCTTTAGGAAGTGTGCTACTGTTATCAGTAGTCCAGCTAAGAATAGAATCTTCTTGATCTTTTTTGAACTACAAGTAAAAATTACGGTTAAATCACACTCCTATGTAATTTCCCTTATGACCGTAAAAAAATTTGCCAAATAATTCTGAAACATGATGGACTTCATTTTCTTGTGTTTTAATTTTTCCATTGTTAAGAGTTACAGCTACATTTTCAGCAAGTACACCATGTCCTTTCATCCATACATGAATTTTTTTCATCATTAGTAACTTTACGACATGAATGAATATACAATCATAATTTGTTAAGGGAAAATCTATTAATTCAGGTATAAAATAACTGTTACATAAGCACTGTTAAAGCCAATCAGATTATCATTTCAGTCAATTCCACATTTAATTCATCTGATAGGAATGAAGTTAATTGAATAACAGTTGATGAAGAAATAACTGGATCATCCATTCTAGACAAAATATTCGTTCCTTTTTAGTTGTAGTATTGTTGAACAATTATAACACATATTTAAAAATTTGTTTAATATTTGTTTTACCAGCATATGCTGAAATATCAGTTCCATATGTGTGAATAACATCAAATGCTATGAAAAGTTGTGAGGAATTAGGATGAATCCAACAATGACCAATCTTAGAACTATTTCCTGGTTGCTCATTAGGAAGATTTAATTTTTTTTGTTTTCCCACTAATTGGATATGAGTAAAATAGACAACACTCGATTTGGATCATAATTTGTTAAGGGAAAAATCTATTAAATCATTTATAAAATAACTGTTACATAAGCACCATTAAAGTAAATCAGATTATCATTTCAATCATTTCTAAATTCTGAACAGCATCAAAGATTGGAATATTCATAGGATGACATAGTTCATCAATTACTAGACCACGAATTTTAGCATTAAGTTTATATGAAGCAATAATGTTACTGTGTGCATGATAATGATCATTATGTTTAACAAACATTCCATCAACCTGATTAGAATTTGTATTTATTAAATGAAATGGAATAATTTTAGGGACATCAATAGCAAATGTTTTTATTATCTTCATTAATATGATTTTAAAGCCTTAAACTTGACCAACACAATGTTCTTTATTTATAAATAATTTAACATCAATTTCAATAAAAAATCTCCTTAAAATTTTCTATTCTTTACTGCTTATATTAGGTTTTTTCGATTTAATTATTTTTTTCTACATTTTTTAAACGATACTGACCAACAGGAATTTCTATTGTCCCTCTATCACAGGTAAGTTTATTATTTTTTAATTTAATATTTGGAGTTAAGAAACTTGAACACAAACCAATCAGTGAAACCCTTTTATAAGTTTCTCTTATTGAAACTGTTCATCTTTTTTAAGAAGAGATGAATTATCACACAACTGTAACAACCTACTCATTTATATATGTAAAAACTATGTAAATAAGTAACAGATTGAGAACCAAACACAGTAATTTCAGAAAGGAAATTAGAAAACAAATTTAATCAACTTTTTAAAAAATTTATTTGATGTGCAATCATAGGACAAGGAGGTAGAGGAAAAACAATATTAGTGGCTGATAATCATATTGTATCATCAGAATGGAGAGATTGGAAAAAAATAATTTGAATTTATATTCAAAAAGGTTAGCCCAACCAAAATGTCAAGAATTTAAAAATAGATGTAAAAATTGAAGACAAAATTGGATATGAAATTAATACTTTTATTGGAAACAGTGATTAAGTTACTCCATTAGATGTATGTGGAGATAATTCACTTAAAGTTTTCAATGATTTCGTTTTGAGAATCAAGAAATAGAGAATATTTCACTACAGGTGAACATAAAGGAATGGATTGTTAATTTATGTCAAACCTTCAAAAACACCAGAATAATTAGAGATTATTCTAACTTTTTAAATATTTTTAGCCAAGGTGATACATATTTAAATCATATTTATGATGAATTTATTGGAGTTGATTTAAAGTTGACAAATTGACGGAAATAGGAAGTAAACATTGGAGTAAACATAAGATTGGTTACGTTACGGTAGACGTAACAAGAAACATCAGAAATGGTAAATATAGCAGAAAGAGTAAGAGATTTTCAATGTTGGACACATACATTAATGTAAACAATGACTGTAAACATTAAACATACATGTTAAACATAAACATTGAACACAGAAAAAAATTATTGCACTTTTATCCCTAATAAATGTTTGCAAAATACGATCCAGAAGCTGTTAGAAAAGCAACACAAAATAAAGTAATAAAGGAAAGTCTAAAAATGAAAACACAACCAAGATCAGAATATGAAATATTTAAAGAAGAATATCAAACAGTTATGGACACAATTGAAAAAGGTAAATAAGGATTTGACGGATTATGAGAAAAGTTTCAATAGCAATTGAAAAAAATAAAAATGGATTCTTATAATGTTAGAAGAATTTAATGACATTCTATCAATTAGATGATATAAAAGTGACAAAAGGTAACACATTAAGTAAATCATATATCAATAGTTTGTTAGGGAATTCGGCAAAAAAAGAATATTAAAAGACAAAAATGTTGAAAAACTAGGTACAAGTTGAAGAACATTAGAATTTCTCAATCATTGTGAAGATAATGTTATTGGATTAAAACCTTTTGTCAGATTGAAATTTGGTTATAAATTACAAGTGGAATTCAGTGGTGTTAAATTAAAAATTTGTGGAAAAGAATCCGAAGGAACAAGTGGATTATAGAATCTCTTACTAAAAAACAAATAACTATTAATTATTTAGGTACAGAAGTTGATTCTCACGATTTACAAAATTATGCTAGAATTTTATTGACTCAAATGCTGTATATAATGAAAATATACCAAATAAAATTAAATCATATAGAGGAAATAAATATAATAAGTGGCCAAAAACAATTGTTGAAAAATATTTTCCTGTTTTTTCGTAATGGAATCTTGGTGATTTAATTGAAATAGTTGCTTATGGTCTATTAAAAATATATTCAGAAGAACTAGTGAAATATATTTAGATAGATGATATTCATCAATTAATCGACTGATTGACTGTAAAGCAATGAGAAGAATTAAATGGAAACAAAAATTACCATAACCAGAAAAAAGAATAACTCAAATGTTAAGTAAAATATTATATTATTAATGATCCATAACAAATTCCTTATTTAATTAGATTTTAGAATAATGTACCACACATATTTTGGAAAACTGAAAAATATAGAAAAGGATTCGGTAATACTTTAATTAACAAATTACCATTTGAAGTGCATCTTCCAGGCTATCGATTTTATGGCCCAAGAACCAAATGAAATGAAAGTTTTACTAGAGGTGATAAAGGAATTAAACCATTAGATGAAGTATGTTAAGAACATGATATTGAATATAGAGGTAGTAAAGATTTAGAAGAAAGATACTAAGCTGATAAAGAACTTAAGTAGTTGGCAAAAGAAAGAATGATTGCTTCAGACACTTCATCGGAGAAAATATAGCTTCTACGAAATATAGTGTTGAGTAATGAAAACTGGTGACAGTAAAAAATTCTATATTTATTTTGAACCTCCATAAATTAATAACTTTACAACTGATTTTACTGTGCTAACTAGTGGAAGAAGTAAACCAAATTCAATTTAAATCATACTTAATAATGAACAGTTATATACTACTGCAAAATTATTTAATGATGCTCGAAAAAGAAAGGTAGAGGAGAAAACTGGTAGGATTTTACTTATTAAATTAGCTGTTTCAGTTGTGAAACGGATTGTTGAGTATCTAACAAAAAAGAAAGAAAGTAGAGGACTAACACCACACAAACGAGGATTTTTAGCATTAGTATGGGCAACTTTACCATATTTAATTACTCTTGGTTCACTAGCTAGTGGTTCTGCAGCAATTCCAAATGCTGATAAAGAATTAGAGGAACAAAAAAGAAATAATTTAGCAATGGAAAAGAAGGCTGGAACTGGATGTGGAAAAAAATTTCAAAGAGCTAATCAAAAAATTAATAGTACTCTATGTATCTTTGACATGGTAGAATTAGTTAAGTAGTTAAAAATGTCATGACTTTTTATGATTGATGAATTAGCTAATGAAACAAAAAAATTTCCAGATTGAGATTTTCACTCTGCAACAGTGTGTGCTGATATGAAACTTACTGGCAGATTAAAACTGTGTGCTGGACCGAGACTCAAACTTTGGACCTTTGCCTTTCGTGGGCCAGTGCTCTACCATCTGAGCTACCCAAGCATGACTCATGACCCACGATGAGTGAATATTTCATTCTGGAAACATCCCTCAGGCTGTGGTTAAGCCATGCCTCTGCAATATCCTTTCTTCCAGTAGTGCTAGTTCTGCAAGGTCACAGAAGAGCTTCTGTGAAGTTTGGACGGTAGGAGACGAGGTACTGGCAGAATTGAAGCTGTGAGGATGGGTCGTGAGTTGTGCTTGGGTAGCTCAGATGGTAGAGGACTTGCCCGCAAAAGGCAAAGGTCCCGAGTTCGAGTCTCAGTCCAGCACACAGTTTTAATCTTCCAGGAAGTTTCAAAATATTTTGGATGTGGAGGAGTAAATTTATATACATCTGATCATTTTGGTGCTCACTTGATTTCTTGTTATAAATATAAGGATAAACAATTTTTGTTTGACTTGTATGGAAGAAATAAACCTAAACAAGTGGTTAACTAAATAATCCATAGTACAATATCTAAAGAATATAAAGCTTCGATGGAGTAATTTATCATGAATTATACATTCAATGAGAGTTTATATTTAAAAACTGGACATTTTTGGAAGTAATGTTATATGCTAACTTCAATAACGATTTAGAAAAAGTAAAAGATCATTCCTTAGAACCAAGAACTAATAATTAATTTCAAAATTTGAACTTTTTTGTCAGGAGATTAAAAAAATTAATTTAATTAAACAATTTCAGAAAGAATTAAATGCAATTTTTAAAGTAATGACAGGTTGTAATGATTTTAAAGCTAGAAGAATTTCGAATGTAAATGATCCAATCTCCAGAAAATACAAGTTATACCTGTAAACCGGATTTAAGTTATCTTAGAGAAGAAGTATATGATAAACAAGTAATAGAATTTACATTTATGACTGGTGGCGAGCAAGAAATGCACAGTTTCAATGATCATCCAGTCGATCAGAACTGTGTACAAATAAAATTTTCTTACAGTAACATTAAAAGATTCTGTTAAAACAGTTCTAGTTGATGTAAAGAAAATTGTATATGTTGAAATAATTTAATTAGCTTCTATTCTATGTAAATGAAGACTGATAACCACATTTACTGATTGAAGTGCAAAACGTTTACTGAAACATTCTAATGGCTTAACAACTAAAAATGGAAGACTTATGATTTTGTATAGGCACTGGTTGGCCCCAGAGGGTTCTCATGCTCCAAATGAAGTGCAAGATGTTCAGTGTTGACCCAAAAAAGATTTTCATTAAGTCAACTGCACTGACGTCACAAACGTTATGGTGTGCCTCCTAATAAAATGTTCGACCTCCTTCTGTCTGGTATAGTGCAGCAACTCAATGTGGCATGGACTTAACAAGTCACTGGAAGTTGTCTGTAGAAATATTGAGCCATGTTGCTTTATAGCCAACCATAACTGCTAAAGTGTGCTGCTGCATGATTTTATATGCTAAGTGACCTCTCGATTATGTCCCATAAATGTTTGATATGATTCATGTCAGGCAATCTGAGTGATCCAACCATTCGGTCGAATTGTCCAGAATGTTCTTCAGACCAATCACGTCAAATGAGGTCAGGTTACATGGTGTATTGTCATCTGTAACGGCACTTACTAGATGTTTCCAAGAAGATGAATGGAAGATAAAAAAAGGAAGCAATGAGCAGTAGGAGAGATGCTGTTAGATGGGAGAGATATGAGTTACTTTTTTAAGTCGGCAGAAAGGGAGGAGTCTTCATTAGCTTCCAATTATGACTTCACTATCAAAAGTCATAAAACATTTCCAATTCAAAAACTATCAAAAACTATCATATAATATTTTCATTTCAAAACCTTCAACTCAATATCCAGCCAGTAGCAAAAACAGGATATAAAAACCGACGACCGAAAAAAGACCAGATCTATCAATTCTCAGATCGTAAGTAGAAAGTAATGTAATTGTAACACCACATATACAACAATGAGAATACGATGAGAAAAGGGGAATGTTACCAGTAAAAACAGAATGAAATCACAGAAACTAAGGAAAACTTTCTCCAGAGACAAGTAATTGAACTTTACAGAATGTGAACGAAAGCATGTCAGCCAAAGGTAGGATCAAGAGTACTCCATTGATCATAGCAGCCATAAATAATTTCGCCAGAATATCCTGTTACTTAAACTTCTTTAAACTTTTTGTGAAAATATATACGGCAAAGCTGATTTTCTTTGGAGTAGTAAACGATTTTCATATATTAAGAGTGACAATAACAAGAAGCCATATTGTCGTGAACATATATCACGAGTGATATTTTCCACAAATATTGAGTTCTTGTTATATTTCATTAATTCAATTACACTGTGCACCTTTTATTGTCAGCAGAAATGAAGTGTCAGTGAGAAAATTAATAATATTGGAAGTGATCACGAAAATATTAAATCAGAAGCTAACGAATTAGATAATGAAAACAATGGACCACAACAAGATTACAATATCACAGTCGAAAACAATACACAGCTCAATTCAACTGCAGTGAATTGACAGAATTCTAGGCTAAATTATACATGGCAAGCAATCGATGAGGTTAATTCAGAATCTGCAATAGAAAATCTGTCTTTTCATAATAATTTTGATAGTAACAATGCAACAGACATACGAAATTTTCTGACCTCGGTACTGAGTGAAGAGAACGGATACACACATTCTCAGGCTTTACACATGTTAGACCATCATCATTCACAGGTATCAACCATAGAACAATACTTTCAGAAATTAAAACAAAATATTGAGTTGCTTTAGACTTGGAAAACCCACAAACGTGTCCACCAGCCTTGGCACTTGGGATCGAAGTCTCAGTACCTTAGACCAAAAAGCCACGCCACTTTCGACAGACTTCGAAAATCTGTGTAAAAACTTGAACACAAAGTTGATAGACGCAACCAACAAATCAGATACTACATTTGTAATACATACGAAGCTGGTGACTCTACCCTAGCTGGAAAGTGGGTCCAGGGACAAAATACGACTGTCGACTCGTTTGAAGAGGTAATAAAAGAAAGATAAAATAACACTCTCGCTAAAATGAATAGAGGTATGAAAGCAATAGAACCAATCCATGTCTACATCGATACTCTGTAGCCACCTGACGGTGTGTCACGCAGTGAACTTAATTAGTGAAAGAGAGAGTCCAGACTAGCCACTTTCCGGAGCTAATCAAAGGAGAAAAGTAGTACTAGACAAATGTAACGCTAACATGGTTTCGCAGAAGTCGGTTTATGACAAAAGCGACGGAGAACTGTTTGCTAACATTCCAACGTTCATGCCACTGTCACCAATCGCTGCATTGCCCTCTCTGAAACGTCATAGGACAGCGTCCCAATCTGGTAACTTAATACCTGTCCTATCGTTAGTAGTAATAGACGAGGGTCTCATAAAACATAGAGAAGAAAACGCCCCATGTTGTCTATGTGAGAGCTTGTATAATTATTTTACCTCAGTACTGGTCCGAAGTGAACTCAGTTCATTGTTGCCTTCATACAAGGTGACTCGCATTTGGGGGCAGCCGAAGAGATAGATCTTTGTCAACGTATGAAGAATCTGAACAGGTCTTCCTAGAGAAATACTGGTCGCAGGGAATTCAGGGAAGACTTCGAATGGAAGGTTTTCACCAACAGCCATTTTATGTAAACAAGGCTCACTCCGCTTTTATTTTGAAAGACACTTTAACAAGACTAGATACTGGAGAAGTGCGGTATCACTTGTCAATATTTTGGGAGTATTAATGAGTGGTACGCCGAATAATATTCACGAGAAACTGGTAACTGTGCCAATTTACGATCCAGAATATTTACACGCGGTCGCGGATTCGACTGACCTCAGTTATGGTAATAGCGAAAACTCAAAAGAGTGTAGTAGAAACCAGTCGGCTCCACTGAAAAATTAAATATTTAATAATCGTGGTAACGGCAATAGCAACAACGACACAAACGGCAATAACAGCAGAAATCAGTGCAACAAACCGCATTGCGGTTGGCACCCTTACGCGCCGCCGCTGGGATACAACAGTAATGGATGATTCGTAAATCGTCAGAATAATTGTTTCCAAGAGACAAATGACAGAAATTACAATTCACGGTACCATGGCTCACCGTGGCTAACTGTAATGGTTGGAATAACTGACGTAGTCGGTGATAAACGACAACAAGCGCATAAGAATGTGACTGAACACCTATGCATAACTAACAATTATGAAAATAACGGCTATGGCAACAGCATAAACCAGACTAAGGGAAATGTCGCCCCAATATTGCAGAGAACAGAAAAACACAAAATGGCGATCACGTTGTAAACATTGTAAACGTGACTGCCGGGAGCAGCACCACCCTGCCTCCCATGCGTGTAATACTAGACACAGGTGCAGCTATGAATCTTGTTTTGTACAGATTGTTCAATGAAATAAAAGAGGAACTAACCTATCTACTTTACTTGTGCAGTATTACCATATTTTAACAGCTATAGGAAATAAGTCAATAGGAATTATCTTCCGCTGGAATCCCAATTGCTTGTACATTCCTCGTAGTAGGAATATCATGTGAAAATTGACCTAGGCAACAGCAAGTGTCATCTTTACTCAGGCAATAACATAATTTCAGTTTATGTAAAGAAAACCAAGTCTTGTGTGAATAATCAGTATTGAGAAGTCTTTAAGTGAATCAGCAATGTAATGAACAGTTCACAGAGGAAACAACAGTTTTACCCAATATTCAGAGTAAGGAAGCAGACTCAAGTAGTTTAGAAGCTGTACAGAAACAGGAACTACTTCATTGTTGTCCCAATATTGATAGGTTTTTGAAAAAAAAAAAAAAAAGAACAGGAGTAACTAAAGGATACATCTGTCATATGGAAGTATACCCATGAAACTTTCCATCGTTCATCACATGCGACTCCTTGGACAAAGAAAGTAGCACTAAAAAAGGAGACAGAAAATATGATTAACTGGAATGTTATTGAACCATCTCACTCACCATATTGCAGCCCTATTTTAGCGTCAACCAAATGTAATTAAAGTGTACAACTTATTTTGGGTGAAAGAGAAATCAAGGAAACCATACTACCTGTATGAACCACATCAGAAAATCTAGAGGAGCTGCTATTAAAATTTCATGGAGCAAATTTCCTTACTGCAGCAGATTTGAAAACATCATACTTGCATTTTTTTTTGCACCTAGGTAGCTGATAATATACAGCATCTTTCTGTATTGGTAGAATTTATCAGTTTGCATTTTACCATTCGGATTTACTGTAAGAGCAGGAGTGTTTATTGCAGCACTGGATAAGGTGCTAGGCCCCAAATTATTTAGTCAAGTTACAGTCCATATGGATGATGTACTCATTGCAACAGCTGAATGGGATGACGATTTACGCATATTAAGAAATGTGTTACACAAATTTACTAAATATGAAGTCAGAATTTGCCAGAAAAGAGATCAACAAGATCTTTTTTACCAAGGAAAATTTGGCCTGATCCACACAAACTAGATGCCATCAGTTGCTTCCCTACATTATAATCTAACAAACTGTTAAATGTATTCATGGCGTTAGCCTCACTCCTCCTTACGTATGCGCCTCACCAGCTACTAAATAGTGATGTTCTGTTCAATTTTTGAGGAAAACCACCAATGACTATCGACAGAAAATTTTCAGAAGGTCTTTGACACCATAAAACAAGCTTTGGTAAACTCTTAGATGTCAGTACATCCTCATATGAACAGGAATTTTCCATCAGTACCGATGCACTCTTCCAGACGCTGGGGGCAAAATTGTTTCGGATTAACCATGATAATTAAAATCAAAATATAAATGTAATCAGCTGTAACTGTTGTTCTTTGGGGCCTGCAGTGTAAAATATGTCCTCTAATTAAATGATTATTAAGAGTATCAGCGAGCTACACTGCACATTAAATGGTTTTTATTTTATAACTTACTCATGATGAGTGCCATATTGTCATCATCAGGTGCTCTGTAAATATGTAAGTAAGTGATGGTCATAATATACTCGCATGGAACTATGATCAGAAAAGTTATAATACATTCGTTTGCTGTTTTACATTGCACATAATATCGTTGCTGTCATTTTCTGTCTGTTTAGGATTGTTAGTTTCCTCTTACATTATGCCAGGGGAAATTATTTGACTTTAGTCGGTTTTTCACAATGCTATTTTTCTTTTGACAGCTTGGATGACAGAGGTCAGAGATATTAGATATTATTATTATAAGTAATAGATGTGTGGAAATTCAGCCAGTTTTTCATTATTTTTATAGGTTTGTTTCTTGTTACGTTTTTCATTGGAATTTGTCATGGTTTTACTTGAGATTTTTATGTTACATTTTTATTTTTCTTAATAAGTATGTTTAGTCTGTGATTTGTGATTTTTTGTTGCTATGTCTCTGATGGATACTCTTTATGTTGTTACTGCTATTACTATAGATATGTATTATCTAGTGACTCTGATTCATTACTTTACTCATTTTCTTGCTTTATAGTGTGAATAATGTTTTCTATATAGTTTTTATGGTTTAGGATGGTTTACTCCTTCAGTAAATTTGTGGGGTTGCTGTATGCATTTGAGTATCTCTGTTTTTTCTAGGATGTTTATGATTGCGCCTTTTTACATAATATGAAAGACTTGTAGTGCATCGCTTAAAGGCTTCACATCGAATTTTCCTGTTTTAGATCTTGAAAAAATTGTGAATGGGTTGTTGTCACTTTCTCTGGCATGATCTTTATATCTGATGTTTAAGATTCTACTGGTTTATCCTATGTGGAATTGATGGAATGTATTACATGAAATTTTATAAATGCTGGGATCGCTGCATATGGGATTTTTTCAACTGCCTTCGTGGATTTTGTGTTTGAGGGTGTGAGTGTTTTGATATGCAGAGGCGATGTCAGGTTTGTAAATAGTCTGTTAATTTTGTTTTAGTGGTTTCCTAGGAAAGTTGTCGTTAAGAATTTTTTCTACCTATTCGTTGTGCGTATGTTTAGCGTTATTTCCTTGTATGCGTTGGGCGTTTTTTGGCTGTTTTACTGTAGTATAATCGTCTTACAATGTCGTGTCATAATCGTTTTCGTGGGTGATATATTCTAAGATATTTATTTCCATCTGAATTGTTTCTTCTTCTAGTGGCCAATTTATTAATCTGTTAAGCATTTTGTAGAAGAAAGCAAGTTTATAAGGAGCTCCTAAATCAGGATAAGTATGTGGTTCAACTAAAATTAAGTTACAGTACTACTCCATTAATTTTTCACATCATATCACATTTTATAAATACCTATGTGCATAAAGAGCGGTGCAGCTGCCTGGTATTAATGATAATAATGAGTTTTACTACTTGCACATTGAGAGAATGTGAAAGAGCTTACTCCATAATCGAGCTTGAAGCGTTGGCAGTATTATGGATCTTCCGCAAATTCCAGTACTAACTATGGGGAAAACACAGCAGTATTGTATTCAGCAAGCACTTTCATTCCTACTGAGGTACACTAGTGCACAAAAGATGGTGTCTTTGTCTTCATGAATTCGATTTTGATTTTGATAATTTATATTTTGTTAATTTATATCAAAGGCGAACAGCATATTTTGGCAAATACCCTGTCTAGACTTCCATGAGGATTAAAGGAATATATAGAATTAACAGAACTAACATCCTATTTTATGTTTTTACTCCATCACCGATGTATATACAGGCCATATTATGTGAAAATGTGTAAAAATTGGAGTCGACCTCAAGAGGAATGTAATCGATGGAACAAGGTATGGGAATAACTAACAAGAACTGTCGATGCACAATTGGGAAGACAGTTTATGTAAACAGATTTGTCAGGTATACAGGTACCTCATGAGGTCTCTACGGTGTAGCTAAGTATGTTCAGAGGATAATGTCATACAGTTATTTCCCTCTCATGAAACGTAGAGGACCACAGGTCATCAAGAAATGTGTAGCCTACCAAAAGACCAAACACTTAAATGGATCGTGAGTCAATGAATGACATCCAATAAGATCACTTGACATCAGTGGATGCTGCAGGATCTTCTCCAACGGCAAAACAAGGAGTGAAATATGCATTAGCCCTGTACGATGTGTTTTATAAATACATGCCGATGTATGCCACTAAAGCTCTAGTGGTAGGGCCTAAAACCAGGCGTATCATGAATATTTTGTGAGATTGGTTGAACCAAGAGCTATTTTGACTGATGATGCAACTAGCTTCACAAGTGTGAAGTCAAAAGAATTTGTCAAGTCACATGACATAAAACATATTTATGTGTCCAAATTTCATCCAGAGGTCAGCCGAATAGTGTTTAATGCGTTTATCTGAAATTATACACCACATGGACACAGTAAGTGGTTTCAATAGGTGAGGCTCTTTTAGCAAATAGTAAATAATTTGCCACACTCATCAACACGTTTTACATCAACTGAGTTAATCTATGAAAAGTATAAATAAACGACTGGGTTAAGCCCATACCTAAATTTTCTGAGTGAGAGATACTGTTGGAAGAAAAGGTTAAGCAAGCCTTAATAACGCTGGAAGCAAAGGCACGAGCTTGGAAAAACATATGTAAAAAGAATAGGTCGCTTAACTATTCTTCACTGTGCACATATTAGTAATCTAACAAACACAAAAAGGTTAACAAAAAATTGCAGTTGTACACAGGACCGTACATTATATACAAGTATCACATCCAGGATGCTATATGTTGAGCAACCCAAAACTGAGAAAATACGCAGATTGTATCCACATAAAGTTATCAAAAAATTTAAACTCTGAACAAAAGAGGTCAATACACTTCGACCACTTCAGCGCCTGCTACTCTTACGGAAAATACAACAATCTATTATCCTTACAGAGATTTGGAGAGTCCATCTGATAGTGAAACATGAAAACACCTCTAGGATGTGACACAAAATATATATTTCAGTTAACTACATGCATAATATCCATATTATTTTTTAAGCAAATTGGAGAATCTCATAATGAATGTCAGACTAGGTGTAATCGAAGAGAAGTATGAAGATTTCTTGAAATCTATTATGAAATTTTTGTTACTCTATTCAGAGTGAAATGACAATATACAAACTGTACGTTAAATACATTTCTGGAAACAGTGAACATGAAGGACAACAATACAGTCTGACAGCATGCGCTTGGCGCAGCGCGAGGGGAAGAGTTAGCTGACTTGCGGGTTGCGGGTGGTAAATATTTCGCCCCCTCTCCTCTTTCCACTTTTAACGTAATCTGCAGCAGCCACAAACACGCATGTATGCTATACCCAATGCGCCAGTGTGCCACTCAGAAAAACAACGATTGAGTGTAAGAGATACAGTGCGCTGTTCATACGTTGACTAGTGCAAGTGACAAAGTAAGGCTCATTTTCGCAAAGGAAGAACTATGAATAAATCGCATTAAATGAACATTGACAAAAATCGTAAGACCAAATCACAGGAAATTGGAACAAGCGAAGTAGCAATTTTTTCGTGTAACAAATATAACTAGCTACAGCAACAATGAGTACATTTGATAACCCGTATCGCTACCCATTGTGTTAACCATAAGAATAAACATGTCTAACGGGTGTTGTTTCTGCACATTTTGTATTTTCTGGCAAGATCTTGCTAGTATGAAATTTTTCATCTAAAGACATGTCCGTTTTGACATGTCACTATGGAATTGCCATCTGGAGAGTGATATCGAGTACACTGGATCTCATTTTACCTTAGCCTGCGTGTTAAGCAATTACATAAATCTGTGAGTTCTATGTCCAACGAAATACGTACATGGATATGCAAGCCACATTTGAGGAAAAATGAACACTTAAATTCACAATGTACAAAGAGTAATACAAAACTAGCGTTGTCGGAATACTTGAACATTATATGCAAACAGAGTTACCTGTGACCATGAATACAAAATGCAATGAGAACATATATCCATGTACCTGGTGAGTCACTAACTATTGCCACCTGGAATAATCCCGGAAGTATGATAGTAGCTGAAAAGTTTGTGAGACAAATGTTGCATGGGACAACAGGGGTCATAATATGACGGTTGTTTATTATTGCTAGGTGGGGTCGCTTTTTTAAATGGGATGCCATAGTTTGGTCCTTATTTTCAGATAGCAGCTATCGAGACGAATCCAGTTACGTGTAACAGTAAGGTCTTTGAACGTCAATGAAGGTCAAAAAGTGACATGAACGTCCATTTACAGAAGTGTTAGTTATGACCTTTGGTATCGATGCGGTGCTGCAATCTTCTTATCATGGATTGAGTGGTATTAACTACCACTTCGTCACTTATCGAAGCACATGCTCTGACAATTCTCTCTCGTATATCCTGCAAATACTAAATATTCGCCGAGTACGTCGTGTCCATCTGACGTGCCATTGACATGTAAACACCTTCGACGGTTTCGCAATACAACAGTAACAGGTGGGTAAGACTAGTACTGTCGAATCAAGAGAATGTGAATGATGTATTCCTTCGAAGAACAAGTCGATATGCTTATCATTTACGAAGAATGCCAACGAAATTCAGTGAGAGCTAGAGATTTATACGCTGAAATGTATCCTCAGCGTACTCGCCCTACAGGTGTATATATAAATATGTGTATAATAAATTGAGAACAACTGGATCTTTAATCCATCGGACACATATCCGGCAAAGGAAAGTTACTAACGAGGAGACGGAAATTAATACTCTTGCTACTATAGTACAAGATCCTTGTGTTAATTCGCGTCGAATTGCAATGGAATCTGGCATGAGCCATCGTAATGTTGTTCGTGTTCTACATCATCATAAACATCATCCTTACCATATTAGCCTCCACCAAGAATTAACTGGTACGGATTAGACGCGACGTATTGAATTTTGCCGATGGGCACAATTTCAGATTCAGAGGGATGGCAAATTTATTAATTTGATTTTATTTACTGACGAGGCTACATTCACGAACAATGGAAGTGCTAATTTGCGTAACATGCGTTTTGGGGCAACTGAAAATCCTCGTTGGCTGCGGCAAGTTCCACACCAAAAACCGTGGTTGGTGACTGTATGGTGTAGGATTCTGGAGGACAGAATTATATGCCCCTATTTCATTGAAGGAAATCTTAATGGTGGGAAGTACACCACATTCCTGCAAGAAACATTAGCTCTGTTATAGGAAGAAATACCTTTAGGAACAAGGAACAAAATGTGGTATCAACAAGATGGGTGTTCAGCACATTTTTCGCTGATCGCTAGAAATGAGTGGCAGAGACACTTCCCAAATCGTTGGCTAGGACGCGGAGGAGATGTCTCGTGGCTGGCTCGTTCGCCAGCCTTGACGCCTCTGGATTTTTTCTTGTGGGGATTCGTACACGACTTTGTTTGCAAAGACGTTCCAACTACACCTGAAGATATCCGAGACAAAATTGTCAGAGCATGTGCTTCGATAAGTTCCATGTGATAAGGAATGCCACTCAATCCATGATAAGAAGATTGCAGCACTGCATTGATATCAATAGTCATCATTTCGAACACCTTCTGTAAATGGACGTTCATGCAACATTTGTGACCTACGGTGACCTTCAAAGACCTTACTGTTACACATCATTGGATTTGTCTCAATAGCCGCTATCAGAAAAAAAGTACCAAACTCTAGCATCCCATTTATAAAATCAAAGTTGATCTTCATATCTCTGACACGACCCATCAAGCAACAAAAAACCAAGGTCATATTATGGCCCCTGTGGTCCCATGCAAATTTTGTCCCACAAACTTTTCAGCTACTATCATACTTTCAGAGTTATTCTTGGTGGAAATAGTTAGTGGCTCACCCTGCATATCGATTTGTAGCATGCAAAGACGGTTTCGACAGTGATTAGCTCAGTGAAAAATCTAAATATTTATCAAAGGATTTTGAGGCATAGACAGTAATATAAGAAGGACTATGCTACAAGCAGAACAAGGAGCTACAACCTGTTGTAAAGTTGCGAGAGATAGGCTGTCTGGGTGCGGCTAGGGTTCTCTATCGAAGATGGGAGATGTGGACAGTAGCAGAGGCGGGTCCTGGTCAAGATACAACAACTTTGTTAGTTCTCTACTTGTGAATACAGTTCAGACACTCTTCTGATTGGGCTCCATTCTCTGGTTTGATCCGGATTTCCCTCGTGATACTCTGGCGTCATAGCTGCAGACTTTGAGGTATGGCGGGTGGCGTGCATGCGCTGGAGAAGTGGCACGGCAGTGGCGGGACCCCAAATGAAAGTCTGGACCGACGATAAGGAGCAGAGGCGGTCAGATGGTGTCGTGTTGCTTGCACAGGTTGGGCAGACAGGCAGAGTCCCTCCTTCGCGGATCGGTGGCGGCAGAGTTCACAGCGAAGATTCCCAGCCGACACACATCAGGATCCAGGTGTGACCCTACTGTGCCTGATTGTGACGTAGCTGGCTGGGCCTGCGTTTAAATGCTGATGCCGGCGCTAAACTAGCGGTAATGCTGCTTTGTGGACCACTGCGAACCATCTGGAACTGAGCAATGACCGGGGTCAGGGGTAATCGTCGACATCGCGGAAGTCATTCGAGCAGGACTGGCCTCTCGAAGGCTGGCCCAGGGCACTGACACGCGGGACGGTGTCTCGGAACTCTTGCTTCTGCTGAGGGACGCTGATCAGGCAAGAGTGATTGCCGGCTGTAGCCGATGTGCGTGGCTTTTGGTCTGATTTTGGCGTTCGTAGTCCGACAACAAGGGAGCCGATCGTACAGTTCAATGAGCAACATCTACTGTTTGGCTGCGGCCTCATTGCATTTCTGAGCTCTGTCGTCTGCTGCAAGTTCTCTTGTAGTTTTCTCCTGTTTCACAGGATTTTACCTGCCCTCGTAACAAGTAGAGTAAATTGTTTGCGAAAGCAAATAGTAATACAAGAAGACGCACAATGTTTAGCTTAAACAGAAGTTGATTTATGATATTTCTATGCTCTTTATTTCCTCATGAATTGGTGAGATTTCTCTTCATTGTATCGACGATAACATCAGTTTTTGTGTTGTTATGGAAGATGTAAAGATTTTGAGAAGTAAATTTTCTTAAAACTAAAAAAGTGTTATCAAAAATTAATTACTAGGAACGAATTAGAACACAAGTAAGATTTTCTTATAAATGCGCTCGTATGACTTTTATTTGTTTCAGGTATATTTTGTAAATGTGTAAAAACCATCCTTCGCGACATCAGACGTATGACCAAGTTCAAAGAAGTGTGAAAGAGTGCTACGTAAGTTGTGCAACGTACCTCAGATTTGTGGAGCTTCCACCTAGCGGTTAAAAAATTGTGCTGTGCGACGACTCAGGTTCGCAATCGCCAAGTGATTCCTCATGTACAATGCAGGAATTTTAACGAACTGTTCACACACTATCACGTGCACGAATAAAGCTCTGCGTGGTATGGGATACAATAGCCGCGAGGATCTTCAGGATATTGACTCAACTGACGACGTCGATTCAACGACAATAAAAAAAAACAAAGGACAGAGAAAACGCAAAATTTTTATTGAAAACTAAAGGAGAGACACACAGTTGTCATAAACGTGAATAAAGAAAGATAAATATTTAAATATTCAAAAGGAGTACATGATATGAAAAAATTCTAATATTTCCCTTACATACACTCCTGGAAATGGAAAAAAGAACACATTGACACCGGTGTGTCAGACCCACCATACTTGCTCCGGACACTGCGAGAGGGCTGTACAAGCAATGATCACACGCACGGCACAGCGGACACACCAGGAACCGCGGTGTTGGCCGTCGAATGGCGCTAGCTGCGCAGCATCTGTGCACCGCCGCCGTCAGTGTCAGCCAGTTTGCCGTGGCATACGGAGCTCCATCGCAGTCTTTAACACTGGTAGCATGCCGCGACAGCGTGGACGTGAACCGTATGTGCAGTTGAAGGACTTTGAGCGAGGGCGTATAGTGGGTATGCGGGAGGCCGGGTGGACGTACCGCCGAATTGCTCAACACGTGGGGCGTGAGGTCTCCACAGTACATCGATGTTGTCGCCAGTGGTCGGCGGAAGGTGCACGTGCCCGTCGACCTGGGACCGGACCGCAGCGACGCACGGATGCACGCCAAGACCGTAGGATCCTACGCAGTGCCGTAGGGGACCGCACCGCCACTTCCCGGCAAATTAGGGACACTGTTGCTCCTGGGGTATCGGCGAGGACCATTCGCAACCGTCTCCATGAAGCTGGGATACGGTCCCGCACACCGTTAGGCCGTCTTCCGCTCACGCCCCAACATCGTGCAGCCCGCCTCCAGTGGTGTCGCGACAGGCGTGAATGGAGGGACGAATGGAGACGTGTCGTCTTCAGCGATGAGAGTCGCTTCTGCCTTGGTGCCAATGATGGTCGTATGCGTGTTTGGCGCCGTGCAGGTGAGCGCCACAATCAGGACTGCATACGACCGAGGCACACAGGGCCAACACCCGGCATCATGGTGTGGGGAGCGATCTCCTACACTGGCCGTACACCACTGGTGATCGTCGAGGGGACACTGAATAGTGCACGGTACATCCAAACCGTCATCGAACCCATCGTTCTACCATTCCTAGACCGGCAAGGGAACTTGCTGTTCCAACAGGACAATGCACGTCCGCATGTATCCTGTGCCACCCAACGTGCTCTAGAAGGTGTAAGTCAACTACCCTGGCCAGCAAGATCTCCGGATCTGTCCCCCATTGAGCATGTTTGGGACTGGATGAAGCGTCGTCTCACGCGGTCTGCACGTCCAGCACGAACACTGGTCCAACTGAGGCGCCAGGTGGAAATGGCATGGCAAGCCGTTCCACAGGACTACATCCAGCATCTCTACGATCGTCTCCATGGGAGAATAGCAGCCTGCATTGCTGCGAAAGGTGGATATACACTGTACTAGTGCCGACATTGTGCATGCTCCGTTGCCTGTGTCTATGTGCCTGTGGTTCTGTCAGTGTGATCATGTGATGTATCTGACCCCAGGAATGTGTCAATAAAGTTTCCCCTTCCTGGGACAATGAATTCACGGTATTCTTATTTCAATTTCCAGGAGTGTATGTAAAATAATTGATTTATTTCTAGTTTTGATATAATGTAAGAAAAATTTTGACAAAATCTATCAAGAGTAAAGAATTTGATAAAAATGAGGTTTCCGCATAGCTGACACACATTAGGCAAATAGTATATTAAAGAAGAACAGATAAATATGCCAGTAGCTGAAAGGCCAAAACGAAGGTTTCTGACTCTTTGGCCATGAAAACAATCTACTGTAAGTGCCCCTCTGGGTAAAAAAAATTAAAATCTATCAACTTATATAAACCAGTAAGAAAAGGATGTTTTGTACTGCTTGCTATGTAGAGGGAAAGTATAATGTCACTTGCTAGATGTGCCCAAACAGGTACGTGCAAGAGAAAAAGAAAGAGATACACTGGAGCAGGACTGCAGTTACATGAGAGAGATGTGATTGCCACTTTCTTGAGTCGGCAGAAAGACAGGAGTCTGTGGTGTGTCTTGATGAAGCGAGGACGCGAACATTTTTTTTTTTTTTTTTTTTCGTCATCGGTCTACTGACTGGTTTGATGCGGCCCGCCACGAATTCCTTTCCTGTGCTAACCTCTTCATTTCAGAGTAGCACTTGCAACCTACGTCCTCAATTATTTGCTTGACGTATTCCAATCTCTGTCTTCCTCTACAGTTTTTGCCCTCTACAGCTCCCTCTAGTACCATGGAAGTCATTCCCTCATTATCGCTCCTGTAATTGTAGCAATTTTATTGTTTGACAAACAGTTCACTTCTTCACATAGAAATATGAGTTCCTTTCATCAGGCGTCACGGTCAACAATTAACAGCTTCTGCACTGGTTGTGTTCTAGACCACCACTGCTTCGGAAAGAAGAGGTAAAATTTCCCTCTGAGAAGGAAACACAACTATGAACATTTACTATTAAATTTCCAGGAATGTTTATTTCAGATTTATTTGATGGTGTCTCTTCAGCACCTGGCCGTAGAAGCATTTCATTAACTTCCACTTATGGCTTCACAGTTAAACGTCATAAACATTTTCCAATTTAAAAACTTTAATTCATAGTCGAGCCGGCAGCCAAATAGAATATAATACACATCCATAAAAATTCCATCACTGTTTGGGAAATGAAGTCCATTAATGGCTGCAAATAGTTTCCAAGCAGTCCAACATAAACGTGCCCAATGATCCGTTCAGTTGTACCAGAGGACACAGTGAATTCCACAAAAACACAGCCCAGGCAATTATGGAGGCGCCACAAGCTTGCACAGTGTGTTGTTGACATGTTGGGTCCTTGGCTTCGTGGGGTCTGCTCCACACTCGAATCGTTCCATCAACTCGTACCAACTTCAACCGCGACTAACCTAGCCAGGCCATTTTTCAAGCCGTCTAGGGTCTAACCATTTTCGTCAGGAGAGGTGCTGCCATATCCGCTTAACACCAGGTTTTGTTACACTGTCCTAACCGATACGTCCCACATTGACTTTTGCGGTTATTTCAAGCAGTGTTGCATGTTTGTTAGCACTGAAAACTGTACAAAAATTCCGCTCTCTCGGTCGTCAAGCGTCGGCCACTGCGTTGATCTTTGTGAGAGGTAATACTTCAAATGTGGTTTTCTCGGAACACTTCTGACACTGTGGATTTCAGAACATTAAATTCCCTAAACATTCATGAACTGGAACGCCCCTTGCTTCTAGCTCCATCTACCATTCCGCGTTCGAAGTATGTTGATTTCCGTCTTCCGGCCATAAACATGTCGGACACACTTTCACGTGAATCATCTGAGAACAAATGATAGTTCCGCCAGTGTAATGCACTTTTATACATTGTATAAACGATACTACCGCCATCTGTACATGAACATATCGGTCTCCAATGACTGTTGCCACATCAGTGTATGCCTCGACTGTGAGTCGCTGGTCTTCGAACCCCAAGGCGTCACTTCTCTACACAAACTCATTTTTCTTCAGTCAAACTTGTTTGACCACGCTGGAAGCGTATGCGCACCCTAATGGCGATGTCACATGATACTTCATTGTCGCTGCATACTTTCACCAACTCAGCATGGACGTTGATCCCTTAATCCCCTTCAGATACAGAAAACGCAATACTGCTCGGTACTACACTTTATCAGTATGCTGCGCCATTTTAGTCTGGATCCATAGCGGCTGCTAAGGTACTGCTGGCGAGGGATTACAACGGCTACTAAGACTGCAGTCATATACACGTAAACAGACAAAACGTTCCAAAATGAGATTTTCACTCTGCAGCGAAGTGTGCGCTGATATGAAACTTCCTGACAGATTAAAATTGTGTGCCTGACTGAGACTCTAACTCGGGACCTTCGCCTTTCGTGGACAAGTGCTCTCCCATCTGAGCTACCCAAGCCCGACTCACGACCCGTCCTCACAGTTTCAGTTCTGCCAGTATCTCCAAACTTCACAGAAGCTCTTCTGCGAACCTTGCTGAACTTGCACTCCTGGAAGAAAGGATATTGGGGAGACATTCTGGAAACATCCCTTAGGCTGTGGCGATGCCATGCCTCCGCAATGCCCTTTCTTTCAGGAGTGCTAGTTCTACAAGGTTTGCAGAGGGGCTTCTGTGAAGTTTGGAAGGTAGGAGAAGAGGTACTGGCAGAATTGAAGTTGTGAGGACAGGTACACGTATCTGATTTATCAGTAACAGCAATATTTTTATTACGAATTGACTTCATGTTGTCGACCTTGTACTGCTGACCAGACACTTCCATCACAATTGATCATATGGTTTCAGTTTTATCCTGCGAATTTGCTATTAATTCGCAAATCACATACTCAAATTAACAGCAAATTCACAGGATAAAATTAAAACCATATGATCAATTGTGATGGAAGTGTCTGGTCAGCATATCAAATACTCCCCCCCATGAACCATGGACCTTGTCGTTGGTGGGGAGGCTTGCGTGCCTCAACGATACAGATAGCTATACCGTAGGTGCAACCACAGCAGAGGGGTATCTGTTGAGAGGCCAGACAAACATGTGGTTGCTGAAGAGGGGCAGCAGCCTTTTCAGTAGTTGCAGGGGCAACAGTCTGGATAATTGAATGATCTGGCCTTGTAACACTAACCAAAATGGCCTTGCTGTTCTGGTACTGTGAACGGCTGAAAGCAAGGGGAAACTACAACCGTAATTTTTCCCCATGGCATGCAGCTTTACTGTATGATTAAATGACGATGGCGTCCGCTCAGGTAAAATATTCCGGAGGTAAAATAGTCTCCATTTGGATCTCCGGGCAGGGACTACTCAAGAGGACGTTGTTATCAGGAGAAAGAAAACTGGCGTTCTACGGATCGGAGCGTGGAATGTCAGATCCTTTAATCGGGCAGGTAGCTTAGAAAATTTAAAAAGGGAAATGGATAGGTTAAAGTTAGATATAGTGGGAATTAGTGAAGTTCGGTGGCAGGAGGAACAAGACGTTTGGTCGAGTGAATACAGGGTTATAAATACAAAATCAAGTAGGGGTAATGCAGGAGTAGGTTTAATAATGAATATGAAAATAGGTGTACGGGTAAGCTACTACAAACAGCATAGTGTACGCATTATTGTGGCCAAGATAAACACGAAGCCCATGCCTAGTACAGTAGTACAAGTTTGTACGCCAACTAGCTCTGCAGATGACGAAGAAATTGATGAAATGTATGATGGGATAAAAGAGATTATTCAGGTAGTGAAGGGAGACGAAAATTTAATAGTCATGGGTGAGTGGACTTCAAGAGTAGGAAAAGGGAGGGAAGGATATATAGCAGGTGAATATGGATTGGCGCTAAGAAATGAAAGAGGAAGCCACCTGGTAGAATTTTGCTCAGGGCATAACTTAATCATAGCTAACACTTGGTTTAAGAATCATGAAAGAATGTTGTATACATGGAAGAACCATGGAGATACTAAAAGGTATCAGGTAGATTATATAATGGTAAGACAGAGATTTAGGAACCAGGTTTTAAATTGTAAGACATTTCCAGGGGCAGATGTGGATTCTGACCACAATCTATTGGTTATGAACTGCAGATTAAAACTGAAGAAACTGCAAAAAGGTGGGAATTTAAGGAGATGGGACCTGGATAAAATGAAAGAACCAGAGGTTGTACAGAGTTTCAGGGAGAGCATAAGGGAACAATTAACAGGAATGGAGGAAGGAAGTACAGTGGAAGAAGAATGAGTAGCTTTGAGGGATGAAATAGTGAAGGCAGCAGAGGATCAAATAGGTAAAAAGACGAGGGGCGGGAGAAATACTTGGGTAACAGAAGAAATATTGAATTTAATTGATGAAAGGAGAAAATATAAAAATTTAAGAAATGAACCAGGCAAAATATAATACAAACGCCTCAAAATTGATATCGACAGGAAGTGCAAAATGGCTAAGCAGAGATGGCCAGAGGACAAATGTTAGGCTGTAGAGATAGATACTGCCTACAGGAAAGAGATCTTTGAAGAAAGGAGAACCACTTGCATGAATATCAAGAGCTTTGATGGAAACCCAGTTCTAAGAAAAGAATGGAAAGCAGAAAGGTGGAAGGAGTATATAGAGGGTCTATACAAGGGCGATGTATTTGAAGCCAATATTATGGAAATGGAAGAAGATGTAGATGAAGATGAAATGGGAGATATGGTACTGCGTGAAGAGTTTGACGGACCACTGAAAGAACTAAGTCGAAACAAGGCCCACGGAGTAGACAACATACCATTAGATCTACTGATAGCCTTAGGAGAGCCATTCCTGACAAAACTCTACCATCTGGTGAGCAAGATATATGAGACAGGCGAAATACCATCAGACTTCAAGAAGAACATAATAATTCCAATCCTGAAGAAAGCAGGTGTTCACAGATGTGAAAATTACCGAACTATCAGTTTAATAAGTCACAGTAGCAAAATACTAACGCGAATTCCTTACAGACGAACAACTTGTAGAAGCTGACCTCGGGGAAGATCAGTTTGGATTCCGTAGAAATGTTGGAACACGTGAGGCAATACTGACCCTACGACTTATTTTGGAAGAAAGATTAAGGAAAGGCAAACCTATGTTTCTAGCATTTGTAGACTTAGAGAAAGCTTTTGACAATGTTGATTGGAATACTCTCTTTCAAATTCTGAAGGTGGCTTGTGTAAAATAAAGTGAGCTAAAGGCTATTTACAGTTTGTACAGAAAGCAGATGGCAGTTATAAGAGTCGAGGGGTATGAAAGGGAAACAGTGGTCGGGAAGGGAGTGAGACAGGGTTGTAGCCTATCCCCGATGTTATTCAATCTGTATATTGGGCAAGCAATAAAGGAAACAAAAGAGAAGTTCGGAGTAGGTATTAAAATCCATGGAGAAGAAATAAAAACCTTGAGGTTCGCCAATGACATTGTCATTCTGTCAGAGACAGCAAAGGACTAGGATGAGCAGTTGAACGGAATGGACAGTGTCTTGAAAGGAGGGTATAAGATGAACATCAATAAAAGCAGAACGAGGATAATGGAATGTAGTCGAATTAAGTTGGGTGATGCTGAGGGAATTAGATTTGGAGATGAGACACTTAAAGTAGTAAAGAAGTTTTGCTATTTGGGGAGCAAAGTAACCGATGATGGTCGAAGTAGAGAGGATATAAAATGTAGACTGGCAATGGCAAGGAAAGCGTTTCTGAAAAAGAAATTTTATTAACATTGAGTATAGATTTAGAGATGTCCCCTTAGAGAAATTAATGAATTACTGTGCTGATAAACCTCTTACATTATTTGCTTTTCAAACAGCTGAGCAGAACTGAATGTACTCAGACATTTCGCTCTTTACTTATTCTGTAAACACTAAACTGACACACAATATTTCTAGCGCAACGCTGTCTGACTTTCAATAATCCCTACAAAAGAATGGCCCTGACTAACATTAACCTATACCTTTCACAAATCACTTACCTCACAAAAATCTTCGTTACTCAAACTACTGCAATACAGCAAGCTCCACTACTGCCAGCTAAATAAAAGATTCAAACTACCGAAGGCACTAACTACTGATAGGCATAGTTAGCAAATGAAACATTTTGATAAGGAACGAACTATGTATTTACCTTAATAGTTTTCAAAAGTCATAATATATGTATCAGTTCATGGCATCCAGTCTTACAAGTTTACTGTCTCTGATGGACACAAGCCTCCATCATCCGCTCTCAAAACCCCGCCATCTCTCTCTCCACATCCTCCACTGCTGGCGGCTCACCTCCAACTGCGCAACGCTGCGCGCTGTTAACAGCCAACTGCCCAACACTACAATAGCGAATATTACAACAATGACAACCAGCCACTGACTGCACACGGCACAGCCAGTGATTTTCATACAGAGCGCTACGTGGCGTTACCAATAAAAACCTAAACAACCTGCTTACATAGCCCCCACGCTCCCCACAAAAAATTTTACAAATTGTTTTGGGCAGTGGCCAATACAGATTTGAAAAAATAGTACATAATTACAATAACAAAGAAATCAAATGCAAACGCTTATCGATACAATGTTGGTCAAACGCTAAAATTTTCTCACAGTCCATAAAGACAGTCCTGATCATTCATCACAGTAGTAATTACAATTTTATGCACAAAGTCTGAGCAGTAAAAGAAAATGCACACAGAAGTAGTGAAATTCCATGCAGTCTTGAAGAAGTAGTGTTGTCCTTCCAACGGAAAGACAGTGCTGACTCTTGACATGCAGCGAATGTGTTATTCTCTGCTTCTCGAAAGACGTACACTTTCCTAAAAGTTCTGTCAGCAGAGTCAGTCGAAGTTTTGAACAATATTGGTTGGTAGGTCATCACAGAGTACACCCACTGTAGTCCTGGTAGAGATTATGGTATTGGTGGGCTACCAGAGGTGCAGACCCATTGCAGTCACTGTAGAAATAATGGTATTGGTGGGCCATCAAAGATGCAGACCCACTGTAGTCCTTGTAGAAATAATGGTATTGGTGGGCCATCAAAGATGCGGCCCACTGTAGTCCATGTAGAGACGGCCAGCAGCCATCTGTTGCGACTGTGCAGGTGCACAATCACCATCGAAGAGTCTTGCTGACAATAAAGTAAGTCCATGAACCACCACTTGTGCACTCAAAAAAATTTGTTTGAAATGTCCTTAGAACCAGCAATGTTGTTAACCAGTCCCTTGCTGAATTATTAACACACGTGCAAACACTAACAGTTCCAACTTCTCACATTTTGTGCATATACTATGACCAACAGAAACGTCTTCAGTGAAATGAAACTTAATTCGAAGAACTTGTGTCTATACAATTATAAATTTAAAACATAATAATACAATTACAGAGTTACAATATACATCATTAAAGAACATAACAATACAGATAACAGGTTTTACAAAAGAATACCAGCTTTATAAAAGACTAAAAATAATATATACATCATTGTTACAGGAATTATGACATATGTAAATATATAAATTAATGAGAACAGTTTTTGAAACATTATTTTCACACATGAGCATTAAAACAGAACAGAATAAATAATGTCTAAACATCTTTACAAAGAAAATAACATATTATTATAAAAATTCTACAACATAACTCTTATCACACAAACATGTAAAGACAGAAAGAACACAAATAAAAAAGGGTACACAAACACATAGTGGAATAACACAAAAGGACATGACAGGGTTTGTTTTCATTGTGACATTTGGTACTGCAGCCCAACCCAAAACTTCATTTTCATAGGTGTTTCCTCTTATTTCACTTTTTTTTATACCTTGTCAATGCAATTCTTCCAGTTCATCACAACCTACTCTCTAATATTACCTACCCCCTCTTAAGCTAACTTAAATATACTGAGCTCAGATGCTAAACTAAGGGACAAGGCAATGCAGCAGTACAAAACAATTAACACCAACAGCAATGATAAAAAATGCAAATTGGCAAAGCAAGCCGCAATATATATAAATTAGCAAAGCAAATACAACATTATCACTAATATGAGCCAATGTGCAACAAAAAGGAAAATAAATCAGTAGTAAAACTGGCTTAACACAGTAATACAAAGTGAAATTTAATAGCACTATTCCTGGCAAACAGCAGCAGCAAATGCAATAACTTATATCTAAACATGACAAAGCTCAAGCAGAAAAAATATTACACTAAAGATGGCCATGTCTAATACTTGTCACATCTTAACACTAGAGTGATGCATCACGATAACTTAATCTAGCACACAAGTTACCAAGTCATTGACAAAAATTATGTATGCAATTCCTGTGAAGTAGAAATGTGTCTTTGTGCTCCCTCGTTTTTTTGGAAGTAGATCATAAAATAATTATTCACTGGATCTGTAGGTATAAAATATCTATATTAGCACATCTATTAAATTTTATTTTAACTAATGTTGCAGTGCAACTAGAAGCTAGATATTAAACAAAATGAGCAATCTCTCAACTAGAAAGACAATAGATGTAAAATGTTTATCATCATTTAATTAGGCATTTTAGTAAATATCATAAATTAAGAGCTCCACAGTGTAATCATATGTTTTCAACTTTGAGCGTGTCGTATTTGCAATGCTTTCTACAAAGAATTATCAATAGCGAGGATAATGGCCTACTTTTTTTTTTCACCTATTGGCTTTTTCTCCAGGCAGGTGGCACAGCAGGGTGCCCATGATGCATTACATGAAGGTCACTTAACTTTCTTACCAAAATATTTATGACAGCAGTGACAGTCTCATAAAAAAAAATTTCACAGGTTTAGAATTTGCGTTACAAATGTGTAGAAACAAAATCCTATAAATATAACAGTGTCCCAAAAATATTCGTCACTGTGATACATTCACGCATTTACACACATCTCATAACTATTAAAGTACGATTCTTGGTTTCCAACATCCTTTTCCACAAATCAGAGTCCCTAACCACTACTCATTATTCCTTACCTAATTACACAAATACATATTTATCGACACTTCTTCAATATTTTATCATAATAAATACGTAGCATAATCCAATTCCTCATATATCATCAGCTTATTGATCATAAACATACCACAACAGCATAATACACATAGTCATCGTTATAATAACATCAGAAAGCATCAATCACATCTCAAAATCGTCGCAGCTTCTTTCAATTATTTCAAGACCTTCAATAAAGTCACCTACCTCAAACATACTCCAAAAATCATGATCCCTTACCAAATACGACATTCAAAGCTCTCAAAGCATCACAGTAGTTCGGAAAAAATATGAATAGTTCACAAATTACAGACAAAATACAATTTCAGAAGTGTGAAGTTATCCAGCTGTGTAATTACTTAAACATCGGTCACTGATGTAGTAAAATAAGTGTTTGTCTCTCTCAGTTAAATGATCAGATAACTGTGTAATTATGTATTAGAGAAATATGGTACCGATGTGTAAAGTTGTATAAACAAATACCATATTATCTAGGGCTCCTTGTGCTTGCCAAACACATGGTACACAAAGTAAGCGTGATCCCCCTGATGATTAATGTAATTATATCCTCAGGTGTTACAGATTACAGCAATTAAATGAAATGTATCACAGAAACCTTTGTATCTTTGTGATTCAAAAATCTTTAAAAATAAATGTTTTAAGTACAAAATTAATCACTCAAATGCGTGTCCTGTAGCGCTAAATGTGCGTCTTGCTGTAAGATAATTCTGTGGAAGTGTTGTAGTTATCGTCCTCTGTAAGCAAAGTTCTGCTGAAGTCAATGTACTCACCTCATCATAAACAAATGTACTGTGCTGTAACATATTGTTGTGCTACGGAAAAGGCTGTCTCATTGTAGCTATACCACAAAAATTACCACTAAAACGCGTTTTACTTTCCAAAATAATACAGAAAAACTGTGCAGATATAAAACAGATACACCTCAAAAGAAACAATGTAAATTGTGTCGCACATTAGTAGCGTTGTGATATAGTCGTGTAGCTGTCAAATAAACTAACCACTGTATTATCTGGTATCTCTCAAAATGTACCTTAAATCCAGAATGTATTTTCAAGTAAACCAAAATGTTGCATTAAAATCTCATTAGCAGAACTGGTATATGTTCTAAGTATATGAGCCTTATAGTCGTTACGGAATCGTGCAACAAACAAGCAAGAATATACACTAACAATAACACTGTGTCGTCTGTTCACTATAACAATGCATTCGTAATTACTGTCTAAATATGTCCCCTAGGTTCTAGACTGGATAGTTAACTTCAAAACATTGTCGTAATTACTGTCTAAATATGTCCCCTAGGTTCTAGACTGGATAGTTAACTTCAAAACATTGTTGCATCTTAACAGTTTGTCAGTGTGACAAATTGTACTAGTAACGTGAAGTGAAAAATTTTATGGCAAAGGCTAAGTTAAAAAGCAGATTATCTTTCAATAAACGGTTTTACATGTGAAATGTGGTGCAATCTTTTACTCTTCATAGTACTCAGAGTTTCAACTTGAACGCAATTATCATGCGGTATGCGTCGGTAAGGAATATTGGAATTTTTCTCAAGGTTAGCTTATGTTATTTTCCTCAAGCCCAGTCGGCGCACGTGGCTGCCTGCGGTGCGAGTCATTGTCTCTTTGTCGGCACGCTTCGTTATTAGGATTAGGAGACCTAACTTCTACAAATTCACCTTGACGAGAAGGCCCTGTCCTGTTTGGATCCAGCCAGTTCTGATGAAATTCAGGTCTGTCGTTACGATTATATCGTCTGTCGTCATTTCGGTAGATTCTGTAGTTACTTTCTTCTCGGTCATGTGGTGGAGAATTTCTCCCTGAATCGTAACTGCATGCTGAACTGTTGCGTCTGAAGTTATTCTGTCTCCCTTGATAATAATTATTTTGGTTCCCATATTGTCTGTTTCTATGGTTGTCTCTGTCACATTCATTACTATGGAAATGCGATCTTTCTCTGTAATTATTACTACTCTGCCAACAGTTGTCATACGGGTGGTGTCTGTTTTGATCACGATTTACGTTGTAAGAATAGCCTTGTCATGTCCAGTTTTTATTTCTTTCATCGCGGAATTGTGACGGATGTGATCTGTAATTGTTGTGTTCCTGTTTTCGCGTCCCGCGATTGTCAGTGTAGATTTCCAATTCTTGTAAGAGTCCCTGAAAAGCTTCAATGTCGTCTTTGCAACGTCCTGCCAAAATAATATGTCGTAAATGTTCAGGCAATTTGGTTAAGCAAATGCGGATGAGTTCTGAGGGGCTGTATGGGTTTGACAGGTACTGATTCTTGTGCAACATGTCTTCAAAATATTTCACAAGACTGGAAAATTCAGATTGTTCGATATGTTTCATCATTATGATGCTATGTTTTACTCGGTCTTGTGTAGCTTGAGACCAGTATGCTGAGAGGAAGGAATGATAAAATTCTCCTTCACTGTGACAATCGTGAATGACCGATCGCATTCTTACAGCTGGTTCATTCTCTAAATAGCCACACATAAATTCTAATCTGTGCTCTAATGACCAGTTGGGAGGAAAACAATGAGAGAATTGATGAAGCCACGCTTGTGGATGAATGTCGTTGCCGGAATTCTTAAATGTTTTGAATTTAGGTGTAGTAATAAACAGCTTATAGTCAAAATCATCGTGTGGGCGAGTCGCATATCGGTCATTGTTACGTCGTGTCGGCGGTTCCAGCTCAAAATTCGGTGCACCTTGCCAATTTCTTTCATAATTTCCGAAGTGCCCCGTGTTATTATTTTGTGGCTGTTCCGTATTTCTACGTCCCACTTCCCGTATTGGAGCGCGAGTGTCCCCTGAAATACGTAGTTTTGTATTACTTGTGCCAACTGATCTTGTACTTCCCGGATTTCTCTTTTGTGTTGCGTATTAATTTGATTCTGATTTTGTTTGAATTTCCTGATTTGTTCGTACTCTTCTGTGTCATTAAAGACTACCGGTCTTGTGTCATTCAGATTATCATCTAACTTCGTAGATGAATTATTTAGCTGATCTGAAAGTTCGACTACTTTATCTGATAGTGAACTAATTTCCTCCTTGTGTCTTTCTGAACCTATTGTCATAGTATCTACTGTGTCCTTTAAGTTTTCCTGAGTTTTTGCAAGTAGTGTAACCGAATCAGTAGATGCAACTGTGTCAATTTTAGCCCGCAAGGTCTCATGATTATCATGAACAATAGTTTGCACTTCTTTTATGGCTTCTTCGTGATTCTGTAATGCATTTTCATGTCTAGAATAAATAGGTTGAAAATGCTCACAAATTTGTGTTTTTACGTCATTACAGACTTTTTGACATTTCGATTCAATGTTATGTAAGTCAGTAGTTAAGTCTTCACGTGTTTCTTCAAGCGTGGTGTCTAACTTTTGAAGATTTTGTTCCATTGTGTCTAACTTTTGAAGCTTTTGCTGTGTTTGTCTCTGAATCTGTTCCATTGTGTCTAACTTTTGAAGATTTTGTCCCATTTGTTTCTGATTTTGTTCAAGCGTTGTGTCTAACTTTTGTAGACTTTGTCCCATTTGTTGCATTAACTGTAATAACGATGCACTGGTGTCTGAAACATGTTCCCCAGCGCTATTCGGCAGTGCATTTGAACCGGCAATATTCGCATTTTGAAAAGCAGAAAATGTGTCTTGACTTATTTAAGAAAACAGTGAGGACGCAAAACCTGAATCTACAGTATTTGCAAGATTGTGTCACGTCATTTCGGATTCCTGAGGTGAGCTGTTGCCGACCGATCGATCGATAATGCTTCCCTGTTCACTAATTGTTTCACTGTCTACACCATTATTAGCCACCCGGTTCTTTTCCCTATGCACAGTTACCAAATTTCTATGTTGAACATTAGTTAATTCATTACACGGTGGCGCTAACACACTGCTTTCGTCTTCATTGTCATTTCTCAGTTTACTTTGGAGCCGAGTATTACGTTTTTCACACGCCATAATTGTATCAATATTCCACATGATAACACAGAATAGCACAATTTGAAGAACAAAAATAAGAAAACACATTAACATAGCACTGAAAATAATAATAATAATAATCATCATCATCATTCAAGACTGATTATGCCTTTCAGCGTTCAGTCTGGAGCATAGTCCCCTTTATAAAATTCCTCCATGATCCCCTGTTCCGTGCCAACATTGGTGCCTCTTCTGATGTTAAGCCTATTACTTCAAAATTATTCTTAACCGAATCCAGGTACCTTCTCCTTGGTCTGCCCCGACTCCTCCTACCCTCTACTGCTGAACCCATGAGTCTCTTGGGTAACCTTGCTTCTCCCATGCGTGTAACATGACCCCACCATCTAAGCCTGTTTGCCCTGACTGCTACATTTATAGAGTTCACTCCCAGTTTTTCTTTGATTTCCTCACTGTGGACACCCTCCTGCCATTGTTCCCATCTACTAGTACCTGCAATCATCCTAGCTACTTTCATATCCGTTACCTCAACCTTATTGATAAGGTACCCTGAATCCACCCAGCTTTCGCTCCCATACAACAGAGTTGGTCGAAAGATTGAACGGTGCACAGATAACTTAGTCTTGGTACTGACTTCCTTCTTGCAGAAGAGAGTAGATCATAGCTGAGCATTCACTGCATTAGCTTTGCTACACCTCGCTTCCAGTTCTTTCACGATGTTGCCATCCTGTGAGAATATGCATCCTAAGTACTTGAAACTGTCCACCTGTTCTAACTTTGTTCCTCGTATTTGGCACTCAATCCGTTTATATCTCTTTCCCACTGACATTATTTTCGTTTTGGAGATGCTAATCTTCATACCATAGTCCTTACATTTCTGATTTAGCTCTGAAATATTACTTTGCAAACTTTCAATCGAATCTGCCATCACAACTAAGTCATCCGCATATGCAGGACTGCTTATTTTGTGTTCACACATCTTAATCTCACCCAGCCAGTCTATTATTTTCAACACATGATCCATATATAATATGAACAACAGTGGAGACAGGTTGCAGCCTTGTCTTACCCCTGAAACTACTCTGAACCATGAACTCAATTTACCGTCAACTCTAACTGCTGCCTGACTATCCATGTAAAGACCTTTAATTGCTTGCAAAAGTTTGCCTCCTATGTTTGCTGAAAATAATATCTAGTTAATTGCAAGCGCAGCTGCGGAATATTTGGTGCAAATCTACATGCATGCCACAACTGTTTTACTGTCCAACAATGAAAAACTACAACTACAAAGGAAATTCTCTCTATAATTACACGCTAGCAATAAATAATAGCTACACTAATTACACATAGTACAAGAAAAAATCAGAAGATTCCAGTGAGGTATCCTCGGCTAAGGGTCGACATATGAAACGTCTCCTTAGAAAAATTTAATCAGTTACCATGCTGATAAAGCTCTTACATTATTTGCTTTTCAAACAGCTGAGCAGAACTGAACGTAGTCAGACATTTCGCTCTTTACTTTTTCTGATCAACACTAAACTGACAGCCAATATTTTTAGCGCAACGCAATCTGACTGTCAATAATCCCTACAAGAGAATGGGCCTTACTAACATTAACCTATCTGTCCCACAAATCACTTACCTCACAGAAATCTTCGTTACTCGAACTACTGCAATACATCGAGTGCCACTACCGCCAGCTAAATAAATGATTCAAACTACTGAAGGCACTAACTACTGATAGGCATAGTTAGCAAATGAAAGATTCTGTTAAAGAACAAACAATGTATTTACCTTAATAGTGTTCAAAAGTCATTACATATATATATATATATATATATATATATATATATATATATATATATCGGTTCATGACATCCAGTCTTACAAATTCACTGTCTCTGATGGACACAAATCGAGATCATCCGCTCTCAAAACTCCTCCATCTCTCTCCCCACATCCACCACTGCTTGGGGCTCACCTCCAACTGCGCAACGCTACGTGCTGTTAACAGCCAACTGCCCAACACTACAATAGCGAATATTACAACAATGACAACCAGCCACTGTCTGCACACAGCACAGCCCATGATTATCATACAGAGCGCTACGTGGCGTTACCAATAAAAACCTAAACAGCCTACTTACAATTTAAATATCAGTAAGTCGTTTCTGAAAGCATTTGTACGGAGTGTAGCCATGTATGGAAGTGAAAAGTGGACGATAAATACTTTAGACAAGAAGAGGATAGAAGCTTTCGAAATGTGGTGCTACAGAAATGTGCTGAAGATTAGAGAGGTAGATCACATAACTAATGAGGAGGTATTGAATAGAATTGGGGAGAAGAGGAGCTTGTGGGACAACTTGACTAGAAGAAGGGGTCGGTTGGTAAGACATGTTCTGAGACATCAAGGGATCACCAATTTAGTATTGGAGGGCAGCGTGGAGGGTAAAAATCGTAGAGGGAGACCAAGAGATGAATACACTAAGCATATTCAGAAGGATGTAGGCTGCAGTAGGTACTGGGAGATGAAGAATCTTGCACAGGATAGAGCCGCTTGGAGAGCTGCATCAAACCAGTCTCAGGACTGAAGACCACAACAACAACAACAATCATATACTCTTTGCCATCCTAACAACATTTTTAAGCGCCTTGTAATAATGTTCGTAAGGGGCTACTGTAGCTTGATTGCGACTACTTCTAACGTTTTGATATAATTCCTGCTTTGTTCTACGTGATATCCTGATCCCACTAGTCAACCACGTGGGCTGCCTATTACTGCTAGTACCCCATTTAAAATGTTCTAATGGAAAACAACTCTCAAAGAACATGAGAAATGTGTTAAGGAACCATTATATTTATCATCTATGCTATCGGCACAATAACACCTGCCACTCTTGTACCTTGACATGGTTTAAAAAACTCTCTGTTGCTGTTGGAGTAACCTTCCTACACAGTTTGTAATTATATGCGTGATTTGTTTGCTTACAAATCTCGTTCAGTGTTAAAATTTGTGCATCATGGTCTGAAATACCATTCACCCTTTTACGAACAGAATGCACATCTAGTAATTTATTTAATCGTATGGCTAGCCCCCCCCCCCCCCCCCCACTCCCGATGGGCAGGCCGTTCACCAGCTGCCGGTCTTTCAATTTGATGCCACTTCGGCGACCTGCAGTCGATGAGAATGATAGGACGATGATGATGACAGCACAACACCCAGCCCCTGGGCGGAGAAAATTCCCCTATCCAACTGGGAATCGAACCTGGGTCCCAAGAATTGACAATCCGTCATGCTGGCCCTTGAGCTACAGGGGGACCCATCTAGTAGTGAAGAATGAATAAAAAGTATTGTCAATGGCTCTCCTATTGTCCCCCTGCACCCTAGTTGGAAAAAAAAAAACATTCTGCATCAGATTGTATGAATTTAGGATATCTACCAACATCCTTTCCCTTGCGCCATCATGTACAAAATTAATACTAAAGTCACCGCAATTTCTGGTACTTCCTACAAAGTGACTGAAGAACCCTCTAGCCGGCCGCGGTGGCCGTGCGGTTCTAGACGCTTCAGTCCGGAAACGCGTGACTGCTACGGTCGCAGGTTCGAATCCTGCCTCGGGCATGGATATGTGTGATATGCTTAGGTTAGTTAGGTTTAAGTAGTTCTAAGTTCTAGGGAACTGATGACCTAAGATGTTAAGTTCAAATGGCTCTGAGCACTATGGGACTTCACTACTGTGGTCATCAGTCCCCTAGAACTTAGAATTACTTAAACCTAACTAACCTAAGGACATCACACACATCCATGCCCGAGGCAGGATTCGAACCTGCGACCGTAGCAGTCGCGCGGTTCCGGACTGCGCGCCTAGAACCGCTAGACCACCGCGGCCGGCAGATGTTAAGTCTCATAGTGCTCAGAGCCATTTGAAGAACCCTCTCTAGCTTGAGCAGAAATGTCCTGAAGTCAGATTTAGGTGACCTATAAACAACAATTATAAGTGTAGTTTCACTAAATTCAACTGCCCTTGCACAACATTCAAATATCTGTTCAGTGCAGTACCGTGATACGTCTATGGACTCAAATGGAATACTGTTTTTTACGTAAATAGTCACACCAACACCCAGCAATAAAATCCTTGAGAAACAGCCAGCTAATCTGTATCCTGGTAACGGAAGTCTCCTAATTGCCAAATTATTTAGGTGGTGCTCTGATATACCAACATCTATTAGCAGTTCACTAACTACCTCTAACACCTCTTATATTTTGATGAAATTTGCTAATTTCTTCTCTACCTGAGAACATGACGTCCTGTAAAGGTGAGCCCTTACTTAGAGGAATTTCCTTCAAGCAGGCATACCTATCAGCTGACTTTAATCTAGAAAAGGTGCAGCTCTAACTCCAACTGCTACTGGAATTTTTCCATGAGTGATCCCACGACCGCCCACTGCACTGTCACCTGTAAGCTTTGCCAGCCTCCTCTTCCCATACCTATTGAGGCCATGCCTAGTGAAACCCGATCTACTGATAGACCCAACTGGTACCACTGAAATGTGATCCATGTCCTCTGCCATCAGCGCCCTCTCCAGCTCCATGTTAACGCGCCTAACAGCCGCATTAAGATGAGGCCGATCATGACGCTGAAACAGCTGTACGAAATGCACATTAGTGCCACCAGTTTGAGTAGCTACCTTTATCAGGTCACCACCTACATCATATTCCTTTTCCCTATCAAAACTATTCCCTGCTCCACACACTATCACTACCTGACCCTCTTTCGGTAAATTCCTATGTAATACCCATATGCTGTCAGCCAGCTGAGCCAACACTGCACTACGCTTCACAATGCTGGTGACCTGGTACTCACTCCCCAACACTTCCTGCAACTTCTGGCCCACACCACTTCCGTGCGAAATACCTAGCAGCAGAGCTTCCTCCTTTCTCTTAGACTTTGCAACTGACCTAGGCCTCCAACTTCTGAGGACTGCTGCATGTTCCCTGCATCTACGGCTACAAGAGGCTCCTCTCCACTGAACTCTGGTAGCTTGTTAAATCTAATGCATATCTGCAAAGTACAACTGTCTGAATACCTCCTCCTCCTAGCTGCCTTCTTGCCAACTGACAGTTCCCATTCGCCAGCACTCTTCTCTCTCCTCAACCTATCTAGTTCCTCCTTTGCGCATTGTAACTGCACCTGAAGGGCTTCTGCTCCTCTATCAATTTATTTCTACTACAGAATCTGTATTCCCAGGAGAGGATAACGCTAGAATGCCCACAGGCTTCCCCACTGCATTCTCCCAAATGAAAATACTTTGAACAAATCCCACACGGTAAACCAATACTCCCAAACCACTACTCCCAAACCCACAAAAATTTTTAGTTACTGAAAAAAAACTAGGCGTCTAGGTTAACTAAGTTGAGTTACAGCAGCAGAACTCTTTACAGAACTAACAATTCTCAAAATTCTCTGTCTACAAAGAAAGCAACTACTTGTATTAATACTACTATACCACAGCTAATATCAATACCAACAAAACTTCACAAAATTATTAGCTGAAACCAAAACTTCAGCAACGGAACACTCAACGAAGTTATAACACTGAATGAAAAGTTTGCTGGAATTTTTCACTAGAAACAATAAGAAACGTCAGCTAAAAACTAAAGCACGAAATTTACTACACGACCTCAACGCGCAGATAACCCTAAATAAACACAGCAAAGGAAGGTTTCCTAAAGATTATTAAATCGTTATTTCGCCACAAACAGCATGAAACACCACTAAAATCTATTAAATTTAACAACTGTATAACAGTGCTACAAATTACTTTGTCAGTAGTTAGCTTTATACCCGCTACAACTGCAACTGCGCGACGCAAAATGTAAACACACTACTGAGGCGTGAGGCTTGGACGTAAGCACACACACGAATGACAGGCCACAGAAGTCAGGAAGAAAGACTGAGATTAATGAAAACCTACTAATAAGTTACTTTTACAGCAAATTTTAACACAAATAAACTTTAAAATAAGTAACTGAAGACTAAAACTATATAAAATATTGACGAGCAATTTCAGCAGCAGACCAGCACACGTGACGTCACACCAAAGCAATGCCCACGGCTCTATGAAACACAATGTTGAGTATGTATTTGGCAACTGCCACAGACCAGAAATTTGGTGGACTCTTTGAAAGGCGACCTGCTACTTCAGAAACAAAGAGTCTATCACCTACACAATCTAAACTGTATTCAACACATGCGCCCAGTTTACTGTCACCCGGGTAAAGAATGTCGCATTCTCTCCAGGGGGCATAACGTGATTTATGGTTGGACCACGATATTGCAACAACTCAAAACATTTTGCCACTACATCTTGAACGAATTTGAGGGTATCTAGCTACTCGGTATGCTTATAAATAAAGATGATACATCGATGTAGGATGTTAACATGATGATCACGACTACCTGTTTCGGCGCCACGTGTCTTTTTCCTGGTACTGTAACTTCACCTTTTTGTGTGCATGATCAAGTCTCCCGTCCTTATAACTTTTCCTCATGCGTTTATAACAAGTGACCTTGGAAACACAATGTATGCACCTGTTGATGGTCTACCCAGCTGCTATTTTTGATTACCTTCACACGAAATTGAGAATCGTAAGGAGTATAAAAGCCAGCCGCAGGATAATTGTCGTATTATATCAGTGTTAATGTGCACACCGTTTCTGAGGGATACACGAAGTATAGGACTTTTCGCCTGAGGAACTTTGTCTTATATTGGTGTATTTGTGCAAACCTCATTTTTTTTATAAAAAAAGAGAAGAAAAGACGCGAGAGGAAGAAAGGGAAGATGAACCACTAAAAGCTTCGGTATTCTGAATTATTATATATTCGTTAATTATTGTTAGGTATGACTGGTCATTATCAGATCATGTAAAGTTGTTATGTTCCAATCTTCAGAGTTTCCAAACAGCTCAAATTTTTGTATGATCTTTCTTCTTATTTCTTCACTCTACTTTGATAATAATCTGGTGGTGACTTCATTCTAGGGCAACAATTTTCATTAGCTAATTTTTTGTCTGCGTGAGTGTGTGGTTATGTACTTACACAAGCCTTTACTAAATCTTTTTTGACTTCGTGGATGCCGGGTAGTATTTTCAGTTTTTCTACGTCCATCGCAATTTCTCGAGTGACTCTTGTTTTTTTGGGAGTCTGTGTATATGCCCATAAACTTTCAACCTTCCTTTTCTGATGAATGCTGCGAGATTCAGATATTTTTCGTCAGATTTTTGGGATCATAGTCTGCATCCATCTCATGTCCTTCTTTGTGAGTGTCTTTCTTAGAATTTTGATGTCTTCTATATCACTTCTTTGGAGTATACATTTTTTGCTACTGTACAGTGTGACGTGATATGTGTTTATCGACAACCAGATGTGAGCGATCGACCGTGTCCAGGTACAGATACCGTTACGTCACCTTAATGGTGCTGAGCCATGCGCCCAGTCACATAGCACACGGGTGTCGCGCAGATGACCTGCTTAGAGCCACAGGGGCTACTCATAGAGATGATAGCGCAAAGGTTTTGCATGCCATCAGGCCACAGAGTAATCACCACCAGTGATCGCTGGCCCCACTGTCCCACTTGCATCCAGAGGGTCAAATGGTCACTGGCTGTGTTGGAGAGCCTGAACTGTATTTAGGCCGCTTCCAAGGTTGTGCCTGGTCAGTTCGGTACTTAGAGTGCTCTGGGCAAGGAACAAACTGCAATAGCGAATCATATTCTTGTTTCATCACGATCTTCGACACTGTGCTCTAGCCAGAAAATTCTGCCTTGTGAGCCACCAGCACCATTACCAGCATCATCAAGACATGGCCCCTATACCGGAGACATGTATAATATATGCATCCATCGTCTTCTGCTTTTTTAAAAAAAGTTACTAAGTGCACAGGATTGATAGTCCATTGCATCAGTTTATGATACGACTTCGATCTGACAGCATATAGAAGTGTGCTGTGGACTGTCAATTTATGCACTCAATGAGTTAAAGAAAATTTCCTACATCTGATAATAATCACGCATTTGAAACCAAGGAACTTTCCTTTAAACCGCCATAATGTTATCCTTGCCTAGACGATGGTCAATAGACTGAAAGTGGCTGTCTCTAAATAAATACACATTACAGCAGCTATTGTGGATTCTTGAAGCCGTTTTCAAGGTACACTAAAACCGTAATTACTATCTACCGAGAAACAAATTCATGTTCGCACTCACACTGGAATACACAATACCGGTTCTTAATAGGTGAGCTGCGAATCACATTTTTGTTAGGTTTTTGGGAAGACGTCTACTAATTGTGGTCTGTGAACCAAGCTTGTATGAGGCAGTTACCACTGATTTCCTAGAAACAGAATCAGAAAAATGTTCATTTCCCTAGGTTTGAGGTGCTACTTTAAGTCCCGCAATCCACCAGTACCAGCAGTTTTGTCGCTTGCATCAAAAATTTTTAGGGTTGAGCTAGTTGCACAATGCCTGACCTTCTTTCGCTGCTGCGAACAGTGCATCAGTAACGCAGATCGACCGTGAACACTAATGCGGATAGCGGCATTCCGGTCGTGAAAACAGAGTTTCCGCCAGCGCTTTCAAGTAGGTTTTATGTGAATTTCACGAAAATAAAGCATCTCCGCCCCAAGAAGATGAGAAGTTTTTAGGATGCGTCGGTCGTTCTGTCAGGACTTAATATTTGCGGTACCAATACGTGCAATGAACTCTCCGCTAATTAAATTGTTTTTTCAGCTTCCCAGTAACAGGCTACAGACGCTCAGACGCACTGCTGCAGAAACAGAACTCGTCGTCCCTTACATGGATTATTGGATTTGTGCTACACTCTTTCATGTTTGAAATTAATTTCGAAAACTGACACATTATCGGATTCTTTCCTGGCATTGTATGTCAATGTTAGAATTACGTATTACCCGCCGGTGCAGATCAGATGTTGTTACCGTATAGAAAGACAAAAAAATTCTTTTATTAAAGAAACCTCTTGACTTCTGCACCGAGCGTAAAAATGATTTGGCTCATAGCACGTCCCACACAACAACGATGTAAAATCGTGGACATCATTGATATGAACTACAACGAGATAATCTGTCAGATTATCCCACGATCTGTATGAAACGCACCTGCCACTTGTGAAAGGGATTGACTATCCGCGAAGAGTGACTATTATCAATTTTGATTTGTTTCAAAGTACCGAAAGTGTTGCTCTGGTTCGTGTGTGATGAGAGTGGTGGAAACCTGAATCCAGCCGGCCGTTGTGGCCGAGCGATTCAGTCCGGAACCGCGCTGCAGCTACGGTTGCAGGTTCGAATGCTGCCACTGGCATGAAAGTGTGTTATGTCCTTAGGTTAGTTAGTTTTAAGTAGTTGTAAGTCTAGGGGACTGATGACCTCAGATGTTAAGTTCCATAGTATTTAGAGCCATTTGAACCATTTGAACTGAATCTAGTTATGACGGTATTTTCACCTTCTCATGAATTAAATTTATCATAGTTATATAGGTTTATCTCGGTAGTTTATTGGAGCACTCGTATACAGTCATGAGCACATGGAAACCATATACTGCTGTATTTTGTAGAAACACATTTGGCTATTTGATATTTTAGAACGCCTGTTCTTGCGCCATGTAAACTTAACATCTGTGCCTCAATATTCAGTTTAACAGATACATTCTCACAAAGTGGCACCCCACGTATGTTGGTCAGCCTACTAAATTTAGGGGAACATGATGTGTGTACACTTATTCAGTTGTAGTATTAATTAATTGTCCCGTTGGTCGCGTAAGTGATGCAATAGTAAACAATGATAGTAAAGCCGGATTACGAACCTGTCTACCCTTGTCATCACTGGACCCTCTCCTGAACCAAGATCCATGCTATAAACTTCCAATTACCTTGACAGGTGTAAGACACGGCTGTAGCCTTTCGCCCCTACTCTTCAATCTGTACATCGAGGAAGCAATGATGGAAATAAAAGAAAGGTTCAGGAGTTGAATTAAAATACAAGGTGAAAGGATATCAAAGGTACGATTCGCAGATGACATTGCTATCCTGAGAGAAAGTGAAGAAGAATTAAATGATCTGCTGAACGGAATGAACAGTCTAATGAGTACACAGTATGGTTTGAGAGTAAATCGGAGAAAGACGAAGGTAATGAGAAGTAGTAGAACAGCGAGAAACTTAACATCAGGATTGATGGTCACGAAGTTAAGGAATTCTGCTACCTAGGCAGTAAAATAATCAATGACGGACGGAGCAAGGAGGACATCAAAAGCAGACTCGCTATGGCAAAGAAGGCATTTCTGGCCAAAAGAAGTCTACTAATATCAAATACCGGCCTTAATTTGAGGAAGAAATTTCTGAGGATGTACGTCTGGAGTACAGCATTGTATGGTAGTGAAACATGGACTGTGGGAAAACCGGAGCAGAAGAGAATCGAAGCATTTGAGGTGTGGTGCTATAGACGAATGTTGAAAATTAGGTGGACTGATAAGGTAAGGAATGAGGAGGTTCTATGCAGAATCGGAGAGGAAAGGAATATGTGGAAAACACTGCTAAGGAGAAGGGACAGGATGATAGGACATCTGCTAAGGTATGAGGGAATGACTTCCATGGAACTAGAGGGAGCTGTAGAGGGCAAAAACTGTAGAGGAAGACAGTGATTGGAATACGTCAAGCAAATAATTGAGGACGTAGGTTGCAAGTGCTACTCTGAGATGAAGAGGTTAGCACAGGAAAGGAATTCGTGGCGTGCCGCATCAAACCAGTCAGTAGACTGATGACCAAAAAATAAAAGGATTATAGTCCCTCATCGCGACAACCACAGGACAATCAACAACAATTCATGGAATATGCTAAACATAAACAACTCCTGGAACTACTTCATAAGCAATTCACCTGCGTATATAGGCTACAGAACCAGAACAGTTTAAGTTTACAATACAAACAAATAAAGTCTGTTAAGATGTGGTTAATCACTATATCTATTGAAGTAACAAACCTATTAGAGCTGGATTAATAATCGTACGTTAAGAGCAATGGAGTCAATTGTTCAATGCTCTATTTATACCAAGCACAGTGTTTTTGAGGCATAGTCCGCGCAGGATACGGTAGCCGATGCACAATGACCAATTTTCGTCCAAAGCGCTCAGCGAGTTCATTCGTTTGTTGGGTAGGGAAGGTCGGCATTTTCCGCGTTCGGCAAATGACAGAACGCAAAGAGGAGAGTATTTTGCCATATGGTTATAATGCAAAACTTGGTTATTTATTGCGTTATTCGACTCATTACATATTTTTTCGATGCAATAATGCAATTCTTAAGAGCCATCGATAGCTAGTGCACGAGAAATGCTATGGGTTTTGGAACAACATAATTGAAGGCATTACACGTTTACTTTGCACCGAGAATGTGCTTTTTCATTTTATTAATCTTATTTTTCCTCTGTTCCTTACTTAATAAATTACTTTTTGAGAATTCTTTTACAGCTGCGTCTGCACAATATTTTAATGAGGTGAGGCTGTGTAAACTCGGCTGTGTTTTGGCAAAAGAAGCAGATTTTAACATGGCAACCAGAGAAGTGTTTAGGTTCTACTCAAGATCGCCACTCTAGACGCTTCTCTGAAAGTTGAAAATAACAAGCCAGAAAAAACAAATCGCCGCATTTTCGGCGAAATTCTTTTTAGATACTAACCAAAGCGTGTTACACGTATACAATCTTCATTCACGAGAAGGCCTGGAGACACGGGAAGGTTTCTAAATGCTTCAAATGGCTCTGAGCACTATAGGACTTATTTGCTGTGGTCATCAGTTCCCTAGAACTTAGAACTACTTCAACCTAACTAACCTTAGGTTATCACAAACATCCATCCCCGAGGCAGGATTCGAACCTGCGACCGTAGCGGCCGCGCGGTTCCAGACTGTAGCGCCTAGAACCGCCCGGCCACTCCGGCCGGCTGTAAGGTTTCAGATGGATTATATAATGGTAAGGCAGAGATTTAGGAACCAGATTTTAAATTGTAAGACATTTCCAGGAGCAGATTAAAACTGAGGAAAGTGTAAAAAGATAGGAATTTAAAGAGATGGGACCTGGATAGACTGAAAGAACCGGAAATTTTAGAGAGTTTCGGAGAGAGCATCAGAGATCGTTTGAGAAGAACAGAGGAAAGAGATGGGTACGTTTGACGGACGAAATAATGAAGACCGCCGAGGATCAAGTAGGTAAACAGACGAGGGTTATTAGATGCTCTGGAGTAACAGTAGAGATATTTAATTTAATTGATGAAGCAGGTGAAAAGTAAAACAAACGTCTCAAAAATGAGATCGATGGGAAGTGGAAAATGGCTAAGCAGAGATGCCTAGAGGACAAATGTAACGATGTAGAAGAATATACCACTAGGGGTAAGGTAGTAGATGCTGCCTACAAGAAAATTAAATAGACCGTTGTAGGAAAGAGAACCAGCTGTATGAATATCAAGAGCTCAGGTGGGAAACCAGTCCTAAACAAAGAAGGGAAAGCAGAAAGGAGTAAGGAGCATGTACTTGAGGACAATATTACGGATATGGAATAGGACGTAGTTGAAGATGAAATGGGAGGTATAGTACTGCGTGAGGAATTTGGCTGGGCACTGAAAGACCTAAGTCCAAATAAGGCTCCGAAAGTAGACAACATTCCCTTAGAACTACTGATAGCCTTGGGAGAGTCAACCATGACAAAACTCTTCCATTTGGTGACCAAGATGTATGAGACTAGCGAAATACCCTCTGATATCAATTCCAATTCCAAGGAAAGCAGGTTCAAACAGGTGTGAAAATTACCGAACTATCAATTTAATAAGTCATGGTTGCAAAATACTAACACGAATTCTTTACAGATGAATGAAAAAAACTGGTAGAAGCCGACCTCGGGGAAGATCAGTTTGGGTTCCATAAAAATGTTGTAACACGCAAGGCAATATTGACCCTACAACTTAACTTAGAAGATCGTTTAAGGAATGGCAAACATACGTTTCTAGCGTTTGTAAACTTAGAGAAAGCTGTTGGTAATGTTGACTGGACTACTCTCTTTCAAACTCAGAAGGTGGAAGGGGTAAAATACAGAAAGTGAAATGCTATCTGCGATTTGTGCAGAAACCAGATGGCAGTTATAAGAGTCGAGGGGCATAAAAGGGAAGAAGTGGTTGAGAAAGCAGTGAGAAAGCGATGTATCCCATCCCGAATGTTGTTCAATTTGTGTATTGAGCAAGCAGTAAAGGAAACAAAAGAAGACTTTAAAGTAGGAATTAAAATAGATGGAGAAGAAATAAGGACTTCGAGGTTTGCCGAAGACATTGTAATTCTGTCACACATAGCAAAGGACCTGGAAGAGCAGATGAGCGGAATGGACAGTGTCTTGAGAGGAGGATATAAGCTAAACATCAACAAAAGCAAAAAGAGGACAATGGAATCTAGTCGAACTAAATCAGGTGATGCTGATGGAATGAGATTAGGATATGAGACACTTAAGTTAGTAAATAAGTTTTGCTATTTGGGAAGCAAAATAACTGATCATGATCGAAGACGCGAGGACATAAAATGTAGACTGGTTACGACAAGGAAAGCGTTTCTCAAGAAGAGGAATTTGTTAACATCGAGTATAGATTTAAGTGTTAGAAAGTCCTCTCTCAAAGTATTTATGTGGAATGTAGTCATGTACGGAAGTGAAACATGGATGATAAACAGTTTGGACAAGAAGAGACTAGAAGCTTTTGAAATGTCGTGCTATAGAAGAATGCTGAAGATTACATGGGTAGATCACGTAGCTAATGACGAGACACTGAACAGAATTGTGAAGAACAGAAATTGTGTCCAAACTTAAGTAGTAGGGACCAGCTGGTAGAACATGATATGATGTATCAAGGGATCACCAATTGAATATTGGAGGGAAACGTGGAGGGTAAAAATCGTAGAGGGAGATCATGAGATGATTACTCTAAGCAGATTCAGAAGCATATAAGTTGCAGTAGTCACTCGAAGATGAAGAGACTTGCCCAAGGTAAAATAGCATGGAGAGCAGCATCAAACAAGTCTCTGGATTGAAGACCACAACAACAACTAAACAAAGCAGTGGTGGTAGATCTTTTTGAATGGTCCACATGCAAGAGTGGGCATGGGTACTCCAAATAACATTTACAGAATATGTGAGCTTAGGTTTCAGTTCAGAACGGCACTGACCCTACAGCGCCCGGCTGTAACCACCACCACTACTGCTCTCCAAATGCGTGCCCTGTCGTCTGTGCATCTACTGGTCATACTGTTCTGCAGGCACTATACAGGGGCGCAAAATTTTGTACACATGTTACCAACTCTGGCAGCAACAACGGCTATCCCCCGTCTCGGCATCAAGTCCAGCTTACCTTGATTGATAACTATGGCTCCTTCATTCCAAGCAGTACGAGATCATAGATTATTAGATGGTAGCTGCAGATCAGTTGCAGAGCGGCGTTATACCGTACAAATGTTCACGACCGTGGTTTCGAGATAGTGTCTTTGAGTAGTAATCTCAACGTTCTCGGTCCTAGGTTCGAACGCCGCCACCGCTCAACTTTTGAATAAAATTCATGATCATCGTTTGTCGAACACTTCTGGTACATGAAGTCACCCTCATTCTGCCAACGGACTTACTAAAGTGGTTGGAGGAACGGATAGAACTTCATTGCTCTCTCTTGCTTTGGTGTGGAAAATTGCGACTTAAATGCCGTAGAGTCAACAATGACCACCGGCCTGCCAATGCAAAAAGCAAAGGAAATAGCTGAATTAAATAAACACTGAGTTTATCAAACGATAAATGGCCTATAATTGAGAAAGTGTCATGGTTGTCTCTCTCTTGGCAAAAGTCCCACATCTGGAGCTCTTGGAGAGATCGCCGGCCGCGGTGGTCTAGCGGTTCTAGGCGCTCAGTCCGGAACCGCGCGACTGCTACGGTCGCAGGTTCGAATCCTGCCTCGGGCATGGGTGTGAGTAGTTAGGTTTAAGTAGTTCTAAGTTCTAGGGGACTGATGGCCACAGATGTTAAGTTCCATAGTGCTCAGAGCCATTTGAACCATTTGGAGAGATCTGCTAAGGAGGAGGAGACGATGAGAAAAATATTGATTAAAAAACGAAAACATGACATTCTACGAGTCGAAGCATGGAATGTCATAAGTTTTAACGTGATAGGGGTCAGAATATCTGAAAAAGGAAATGCTGACGCTCAATCTAGATGTAGTGGCTCTCAGTGAAGTAAAATGGAAAGAAGGCTAGGTTTCCTGGGCATACGAGTATATGGTAATATCAACAGCAAAAATGGAAGTAGCATTCGTCACGAATATCAGAGGGTGAGCTACTATGAGCAGTTCAGTGATAGGGTTGTTTTCATCAGAATCGACAGCAAACCAACAACAACAGTTCAGGTACACATCCAACGTCGCAAGCATGTGTTGAAGATTGAGCGTATGAGGGTATTGGACGGGTATATCAGTACATAAAGGGAGATGAATATCTAACAATTGTGGGGGACTGGAATGGGGTTTTTAAGATCATATGGTAATGACGAATACTCTGTTCATAATCACAAGAGGTGGAAATATACAGGGAAAAGGCAAGGAGATACGGAAAAATTTCAGTTAGATTAGACCATGGACATGCTGAGATTCCGATATCAGATATTGGATTCTAAGGTCTACTCACGGCATACAGATACTCATATTACAATTTCGTGCTGACGAAGATTAGGCTACAGCTTATGGGATTATTCAGAAGAACTAGTAAGCAAAGAAATGGAATATGCCAGTACTAAGGAATGAAAATATGCATGAAGTTCTCTGAAGCTATAGATACGGCAATAATGATTAGCTCAGTAGGAGTTTCAATTGAAGGGGACCGTACGTCTCTAAGTAGGGTAATCACAAAGGTTGGAGAGAAAAACGTATGTATAACGAGGTAATTGCGCAAAAACAATGGGTAAAAGAAAAAAATACTTCAGTTCATCGATGAAACAAGGAAGTAGAGAGACTGTGTGTATTAAACCGGTGACCTAAAAACGACGGAGAGGCTTCGTCCCCACCCCACCGCCGCCCTACGCCGAACACAGGGTTATTGTGCACTTGCACTTTCCCTCAGTGCACCCCCCCCCCCCCCAACCCCCCTCCCCGAGGAACGTTGAACGTCTCATAACAGACGCACGTAACGCCAAATGTTTGCATGGTAGACTAATTATGGTGTACCTGTACGTGGAGACAGTGCCCAGCAATCGCCAACATAGTGTAACTGAGGCGGAATAAGGAACCAGTCCGCATTCGCCTAGGTAGATGGAAAACCACCTTAAAAACCATCCACCATCCACAGGCTGTCGGCACACTAGACCTCGACACGAATCCGCCGGGCAGATCAGTGCTGGGGATTATCACGCCTTCCAACCCGGTAAGCAGCGAGTTAAACCACGCGGCTAGCCGAGAGGCCAAGTAGAGAGGTGCTGAGGGAAATTCAGGAATGCAGAGAAACCAATCACACAGGAATGAAATAAATAGGAAGCGCAGAAAAACTATGGCGAAACAGCTGCCTGAGAAATGTGGAGAAAATGAATAAAAAAAAGGTTATTAGAATGATTGACACACCATATGGAAAAATCAAAAAATTTTCGGTGAAATTAAAATCAAGCATGATAACATTAGTAGTGCAATGGGAATTTGACTGTTAAATGCAGAGGAGAACCCGGAGAGGTGGAAAGAATACATTGAGTTTCTCTGTGAGGGGGAGGAATCATCCAAGACATGATAGAAGAGGAAGCAGGAGTCGATAGGGAATAGATGTCCCATCCAGTTCAAAATACTGAGAAAAATAGGCATGAGCGGTAGAAGGGTGTAATACACAGTATGGAAAGAAGAGGAAACGATAAGAGTGGAAGAATGAAGTTCACGGATTAAAAATGGTGTGAAACAGGGATATTGTCTTTCGCCCCTGCTGTACCATCTAAACGTCGAAGACGGAGTGAGGGACGTAAAAGAAATCTTCAAGAGTCAGATTCAAAGTGAAAGGATGTCACCTTTAAGATTCACTGATGGCATTACTAACCTCAATGAAAGAGGCGAAGAATTACAGGCCCTGTTGAATGGAATGAACAGTCTGATGAGTACAGAATATGGAACGAGAGTAAATCGAAGATAAACACCAAAGTAATAAGAAGTAGCAGAAATGAGAACAGCGAGAAATGTAACATCATAACTAGTGATCACGAAGAAGATGAAATTAAGGAATTCTGCTACGTAGGGGACAAAATAACCCTTGACGGACGGAACAAGGAGGACATAAAAAGCAGACTAGCACTGGCAAAAAGTGCATTCCTGGTTAAGAGTCTTCTACTAGTATCAAACGCAGGACTTAATCTGAGGAAGAAGTTTCTGAGAATACACATCTGCAGCACAAAGTTGTATGGCAGTGAGACATGGACTGTGGGAAAATCGGAACAAAAGAGAATAGAAGCATTTGAGTGGTGGTGCTACAGAAGAATGTTGAAAATTAAGTGGGCTAATGAGGTAACGAATGAGGAAGCTCTCCGCTGAATCGGCGAGGAAAGGAGTATGTAGAAACACTATCAAGAGGACGTTCTGTAATACTAGTGGGAACAGTAGAGAATAAAGACTGCAGAGGATGACAAAGATTGGAAAACATGCAGCAAATAATATAGAAAAAAGAGAGGAATTCGTGGCTGGTCGCATCAAACCTATCTGAAGATGATAAAGAAAAAAAAAGAAATAACGTCGAAGAGAGCACGAAGGTAGATCATCAGTCATGTTGATGCGGTCTTCCGTAAATTCGTCCCCTCTGAAAATCTCTTGATCTCGGAGAATCTCTTACATCGAATGTACTCAATTATTTCTTGTAAATACACTACTCTCTGTCTTCCCCTACAGTTTTTACGATCTACAGCTCCCTCTAGTACCATGAAAGTTATTGCTTGCTTTCTTAACACATGTCCTATCAACCTCTAATTTCTTCTTGTCGATGTTTTACACGTACAATATTCTTTCCCTCGCCGGCTAAGTGTGGACCTCCACATTTCTTACTTGATCAGTGCCTCTGATTTTCTAAACTAATCAGCACATCTGGAACATTTCGATTCTCTCCTTTCCGATCGATCACTCACTTCCATAGCATGCTGTGCTCCTAACGTACATTGCCGAAATTGTTTTTCTCAAAATTCATTTTATTTTTGACCTTCAAATTGATAGTAGCAGATATCGTTCGACTAGGAGAACCTTCTTTGCTTTCACTAGTCGGCTTTTTGTGTTCACCTTGAACCACCGGCCATATGCTATTTGAGTCCAAAATAACGTAAACCTTTCACTTCTCAGTCTTCGTGGATCCCAATTTCGTTTACTTTATTGCCGATCTCATTTCTGCCTCTCCTCATTCATTTTGACGTTCTTCGATTTACTATCAAGCTATGGCGTGTCCTGATTACCTATTCATTCAATTAAACAGCTCCTATATTTCTTCCTTATTTCTTCAGAAACTGCAATGTCGTTAGGCAAATTTACCACCGATACCATTTTGTCCTGAATTTTAATGCCACACCTGAACTTTTCTTTTAAATCATGTATAGACAACGGTACGGGTGGAAAAGAGCACCCCTCTCTTATATCATGGTCAATCAGTGTACTTCGTTCTCGGTGTTCATTTCTTTCCTTGTAGCTTATATGTAATGCTCTGAAAACTTTGAAAATTTTGCATCGGTTTACATTGTTGAACGTTTTTTCTAGGTCGACAAATCCCTTAAACTTGTCTTAGTATTTCTTATGTCATTTTTCCTCCGTCAAGAGCAACGTCATATCTGCCTCTCTTATGCCTTACAGATCCTGTCAGCAACTTGGATGCATGAGGTGTGAAGCTCAACAATAGATCTCGCACATATAAACCCCTTTTATTTGCTCGATTCTGTGGATGCTTATTTTCTGAAATCTGTTGATTGTCTGTAGTCTCATAGTTTCTATGGGCCAACAGAATAGTAGTTTGGTGGCCACTTTTCCCAACAATTTTCTAAATTCTAAAGTACTGACACCTGTTCTCTTCTGCTATGACCGATCGCAAGTATTCCAAAATCCTTTGGCGCTCATTACAGTCAGAGTTTCAACTGCAACTCTGCGTGTTGCAAATTGACTTTTATATTGATCACGATTCATGGTGAACATATCAAGCAGACTAGCGCAGGAAAAATGGACATTGCTTGCCAAATGATAGGAACTACTATCGTTTTGGGAAAACTTTTTGAGAATGTACGTTGGGAGCAAAGCATTTTCTGGACGTCCTAGAGGGCTTTAGAGTGCCCTTCTACTTTTTCACTCCGTCTCTTCTGTGTTTAACAATGGAATTCGTTCTCCACTCTTAATGTTGGCGCCTTTGCTTCAGTTTCACCGGAGACTGAGTTTTAAGAACGAAGAACCAGTCTTTCAGACGACTATTCCTTTTCAGATTTCTTCACATTCCCCTGCAGCCCCTCCCTTCGGGTTCCCTGTATTTTCTTCTTTCGTCAACCAGCTGAAGTATCTCCCATTTTCCAAGTTTCTTCCAAGTTACCTTCCTATTACCTCTGATTGTCCATATTCACTGATGGACCTTTCTAGAGATGTCCATCCCTATTCAGCTGAGCTGTATAATGTGGTATTCATTATCACAGCATCTAGAGCAGCAGAGAACTTTACTAACGCTTAGTCATCTTCCTCCCAGCGCTGCTGCTTTCTACTCCGTCATGATAATTCGATTTTCAAATCCCGTCACATACTGAATTACGTACTCTATGTCCTAGTATAACGTTTCTATTCCTTCCTGTTCTACTTTGATCGGCTTTAACACCAGAAATGTAGCGCCTACTGTCCAAATTACCGGTTATACGAAGCAGTGGTAATAGTGTCGTGTACACAATGGCACCTCGTATCGTTTTACCAAGTGCTGGACTCATATAACGATGATGAATGAAATCTGACAGCGTTCTTCTGTTGTCCTCAGAGTTTTTCCACACGGTTACACCTACCGTGATAATGAAGGCAGAACTAGGGATCGCCTGAAATAACACTGTAGCGCCACTCCCCCACCCGTTGTGTCCATTGAGCGCATCGCTACTCGGGCTCCTGGCTCTACAGCAAAGGGGCCCAAACATATCTCTTGACAGAACACATTGAGAATTTTAGTACTCTGATGGAGCATCTTGTTTGTTTTTAAGCTACTCTGATGGGACACCTTTTTGTTTGAAGCCTAATAAAATTTTAAAAATAAAAAAAAACTTCTTTTACTGAATGATTACTTCGATTTTGAATCATAACTTATAACAACTAATAACACAGAAATCACAATAAATTAAAATCGAGTGTAGGCTCGCAAAATGGCAGGGGAAAAATGCAATGTTATTAATGCACTGACAGAAAGAAATCGCAATATCAAGAAGGATTTGTGAGACATAAGCGAAATTTGGTAGGTGTGTTTTTACACCTGAAAGAAGATGTCTATTGAAATTTAGCACCAGTCGCCGCGTAAAAAAATAAAAAGAGAGTGGCGCTAACAGTGCCACTGTGAGCATGCAAATCGGGTTTGCCTGAAACATGCTGTAACCGTAGGGAGTATGTGTTATCTTTGAGATCGGACTTGGTTCAAATGGCTCTGAGCACTATGGGACTTAACATCTATGGTCATCAGTCCCCTAGAACTTAGAACTACTTAAACCTAACTAACCTAAGGACCTCACACAACACCCAGCCATCACGAGGCAGAGAAAATCCCTGACCCCGCCGGGAATCGAACCCGGGAACCCGGGCGTGGGAAGCGAGAACGCTACCGCACGACCACGAGATGCGGGCGAGATCGGACTTGCTGAGTTGTTGTTAGTCAAGAATGCCATTATCAACAACTCACTGAGTTTCAACTAGGTTGTGTAGTAGTGTTACGGGAAGATGGATGTTCCTTCTGCAGTACTGCAGAAGAATGTAGCCACCGTATGTTTATGGTGGCAGCAGTGCTCACGAGAACGTTCGGTCGCAAGAAGACCGAGCTGCGTACAGACCACGTGGCACTGCCGGGAGAGAAGACCATCGTACTTTTGAAACAGCTATTTGAGCAGCAGTTGACACGAGAGTGACACAACGAACTGCTCTAAATCGATTATTTCAATGACACCTCCGAGCCAGACGCCCTATAGCATGCACTCCACTGACCCCAGACCACCACCTTTTGCGACTTCAGTGGTGTCTAACGACAGCTCATTGGGAGGCAGGATGGCGGTCAGTGGTGTTTTCTGATGGTTCTTTCTCGGTGCCAGCGATGCCTGTGCGTTGGTTAAAAGGAGGCCAATAGCGGGCCTGCAAGCAACCTGTCTGCCTGTAGATATATGGCGTGGTGTGCGGTTTCGTGTCACAACTAGGTCACTCTCCCGTTTATCCCACGCACCCTGAGCCCAAATTTGTGCGTCGGTTCGAGCTGTTACGTTGCCATTCACGAACAGCGTTTCAGGGGGTGTTGTCCAACAGGATAACGCTCGCCCGCATATCGCTGTTCCAACCCAACATTCTCTGCAGAGTGTCGACATGTTTCCATGGCCTCCTCGATCACCAGATCTGTCTCTAATCGAGCACGAATGGAACAGCACCGGATGAAAGCTGCAGCAAGCATTTAATTCCATTCTACAAACTCACTCCGGCAGCTGAACAACGGAATGCATCCATGTTTGCATCGTTGCATTCAACACTGTGGCCGCTACACCGTTTATCACCGTATAAGCATTTAACATATTCAATGACTTATCTTGCGTTTACATTAACCTGTGATCTTGCAGTGTTCATCATTGAAATATATTACCTGGACAAATGTATTCCCGAAACGACATTATTATACATTAATTTCTTTTGGTGTTTCGAATTTTTTCCGTCAATGTAGATTATTGCGGAGCACATGCTAACTTCCAAAGGAACATCGGTGTTCCTCAGAATACTGTTTGGGAAGCCCTGCTCTATAGCCTCCTAAAGGGAACCGCCTTAATGGTCGCCATGCGTGCAATTCCATGGTGCCCTACACGTCACCGCATTGTCTATATGTTCGCTTGTGTTAGATATTTGACCTGAATTAAGCTACATGACTTACTTGGCTAAGCATAATTTAACAACTGACACAGTACCTGAAAGAAAAACTCACAACGCTCGAGATGGAAGACCGCCAAAATGGAACCACCAATCATAGTGCTGAAAATGAAGCTGAACCAGACAGAGAAAGAATTTTGTGTGCCGAAATTTGCACGCTGCCAATCGGTAGTTGATGTGCAAAGGGCTTTCCTTGACGAGTCGTATAAGGCAGCACTGCTGTACAACAGCGTAGTAAAATGGTATCAGAAATTCGAGGAGCATGTTGAGTATGAGATGCAAAACCTTTGGACCGACCGAGGGTGTGAGAGACACGATATAAGGAGCCCCACAAAGTCTGCCAATCATGCTAGTGTCGAACAACCATCAGCCAACAGTGTGTGGGACAGAAAATTCGCATGCAATTGTCGAACACGTCCGCGATTCTATACCAAAAAAGTAGTCAATGGACCGCTCTATTTCATCGACATAACTCGGCATGCTGCAGTTGTGGCTCATACATGAATGAAGTGTTACCATGCCACTGGCCTTGCAGCGACCACTCATCACCTGACACTTCTCACCGGATTTAATATCCTGCTAATTCTTTGTCTGGCATTACATCAAGGGCAGCATTTATGTTCCAGTTGTAATACAGAACTTAGAAAACTTGCGATATCGCACGCAGCTGCTGATGTTACAATTACTCCTAATACGCTGAGTCGGGAAGAGGCAGATTCGAACTATAGTTTAGATACAGGGTTTGGGCAAAATATGGATACACCAAAAACACCGCGCCTAAGACGGTGCCGTCGATACTTCGGTATTCAAAACAGCTTCAGCTGTTATCCACTTACTTTTTGTCACAATCTTCTTCAATGACCGTCGAGTTTATGTTTATTTTTTTGTAGGTTACGTAACGAGGAAAATATGTAGGACAACTCATAGGAGTTTATTTTCTCTGTTTGTTTCATAAAATTAACAAGAGCCTGACGGAGAGCAAAGTTATCTAAATATTCAGTTGAATTGACGAAGAGCGGCACTAACACTCTGGGAATTCCATAGTTTTCTGGAAGGCTGTATGGAGAATAAAGCGTCAACCTGCGCAGCTCACGAATTCATAGTTAAACAATCCAACATGACAGTTGAAATAAATAATATCGGCAACGGAAGTTGTGTGTTAGAAACACACAAGTAAGTGAGCTGCTGACAATATGGATGGTGCTGTCGCACATTTCAAATTTACATCCTCGATAGTATACAGATTGCGGTAGTATCACGTACACAAGATAAAAAAAAAGAGAACTGCATTGGCAGAGCTGTCATTTGTACCCAGGTGATTCATAGACGGGAAATAAGAGACTCTGGAGGTGCTTCAGTCTGGAATCGCGTGACCGCTACGGTCGCAGGTTCGAATCCTGCCTCGGGCATGGATGTGTGTGATGTCCTTAGGTTAGTTAGGTTTAGGTAGTTCTAAGTTCTAGGGGACTGATGACCACAGATGTTAAGTGCCATAGTGCTCAGAGCCATTTGAACCAAGAGACTCTGAATCCAGAATGGATGCTGGAGATAGAAACATGGGACGTTTCTTTTCAATAATCGTCAGCGAATTCAATATTCCGAGGTCCACAGAGTCAAGAGTGCGCCGACATTACCAAATCTGCGGTGTTACATCTCACCAAGGGCAACATAATGGCCGACTGCATTCACATAACGACTGGGAGCAGTGGCATTTGCATAAAGCTGTAAGTGCTAATAGACAAGCAGCGCTGCGTGAAATAACCGCGCGAATCAATATGCGACGTACGAAGAACGTATCCCTTAGGACAGTGCGGCAGAATTTGGCGCTAACGCGCTGTGGCAGCTGACGAGCGAAGCGAGTACCTTTGCTAACAGCATGACACCGCCTGTAGCGCCTCTCCTGGGCTCGTGGCCATATCGGTTGGACCCTGGACGAGTTGGAAACCGTGGCCTGTTAGATGAGTCCCGATTTCAGTTAGTAAGTCTATGGCTTCGAGGTGTCTGCACCATGCTAGAACCCTACTAAGTGGCCAAAAAGGCACTGTGCAAGCTGGTGGTGATTCAGGAATGGTATCGGCTCGGTTTACATCGAATGGACTGGATCCTTTGGTCCAACTAAACCTATCATAGGCTACAACCGATCTATGGCTACATTCGGCTACATAGAGACCATTTTCAGCCATTCATGGACTTCATGTTAGCAAACAACGATCTCACGTCATTGGGCTACAATCATTCCCAACTCTTTTGGAGTTCAGTCTGGAAAATTGGATCGCATGATCTGGCCACCCAGATCGCCCTTCACGAATCCCATCGAACATTTATTTGACCCCATCGAGAGGTCGGTTCGTGCGCAAAATTTTGCACTGGCACATTTTCGCAATTATGACGGATACAGAGGCATCATAGTCCAGTATTTCAGTAGCAGACTTCCAACGACTTCTTAAATGCGTGTCACGTCAAGTTATTGCACTACGCTGGGCAAAAGGATGTCTAGGTCTGATATCGTATTAGGAGGTACGACATGACTTTTTGTCGCCTCAGTGCAAACTGTGCTCTATTTTTTGGAGGCTGTTGGGTAGCTACAGCGTTCACTGGCCACTTGGGGTGTAGCCACCTGCCTGGGATTCAAAATACATGAAGCGCATCCCTACCTCGAACTTGTGGGAAACTGCTTAGTTGCCCAACTGAAATTCACTGACAGCCTTCTGCCGACAAAAGAGAGCTTAGAAACATTTTTTGGTGACACGCTGGCCCAGCATTCTGAGTTCAATGTTGTGCTTTCAACCACACTGCTCCTACATCCTCACTGAATTAAGTATAAAGCACTAAAAGGAATTAATGTCACATAGCGATATGTGATACTGACGTTAGGCCCTGACAGCAATGTCACATGAACTGTTCATCACTCGAACAAAACTAATTAAAAATGCAATGGAACTTCACGGATGCAAAGCACGATCATCACGTGGGTGGGCCATCTGTAAACTCAACTAACTCAAATTATCACCAAAACCAGAAAACCTCCTAACAGTCTCCCATTACGACAAGGAAAGTGGCAGTACATAGTATTGCCAGTCCGATTCATAGCTGAAAACATGACAAGTGGATGAAGACAGTAACTGAAATTCATACATAAATTATTTGTGTTAGCACCAAAAAAAGAAAAGGTGGTAGAAATCTTTATTCCATATGAATATTTACAAAATTAACTTTATGCCTGGGTTACAGTGCAGGCTCCCTGCCACGAACGTCATTATGGTGGACGTAAGATTAAACAAAATGTCCTATCTGTCATCAAAAAATCCGCGTGACCAACACGAAAAATATTCAGAGAAATTCGACTTGACATTTTCTTTTGTCCATCATAGCAAAAAATATTTCTCCAGCTCAGATAAACGGTGGTGACTGTCATGTTTTTACGTAGAAGAGTGTGTGTGAAATACCATTTCCTTGTGGCTACTTAAATTAAGACTAAGTAAATTTTGTACGTCCGTTTAGAAAAGTGGATTGCCTCTGCATGTGCTCACGTATATCGGTTGCCACTCCACTGGCTATGAGATCGCTCATATTAGTGCCTGTAGCCCTCTGCGGTTTTCCGGACTGCATGCACAAACAGACCAGCGCGTGGCTAACGTTCTGCCCTCAGAACATACCAATTCCATGACGGACGGTTCCCTTCGATTGACAGTGGGCCCCTGCTGTACCTGCCGGCTGAACCTCCTCTCGTGTGTCGCCTGCTTCTGAAATAGTCGTCAGCTTCAATGAACAAAGATAGGCCACTTCATGCACCTTCAGCACAGTAATGATAACCCCGTCGCTACGTTTAATAAGACTGAGAATTTTCCGCTGTTTAGGAATTGTTACTCCATCAGATATTTATGAAAATTTATTCATTTTTATTGCACCTAAAGCTAGTTTCAAACAATGACTGAAAATTCTTTCCAACTCATGAAACTTGTTTTGTTGTCCGCGAAAGCTTTAAGTTTTTAAAAAAATGAAAGTCTGTCCATATGGCGATAAACTGAGATGTGTGTTATACATAGATTCAGACAGGATGGCATAAATTCAAATTAACAATGTCTTCTATCCTCACAGCCCTTGTGGACATATAAAAACTGACACCGGGGAGTACACCATACCTAACAGAAAGTATTTCCGAAATAATTCAGCGCTCTATTGCCAAAAAATGGCCTCCAACAGATCCTGAAAATGATTTCATTGCATTCTCTGCATATGTCGGTAAGCCGATAAACTCTTAACAACATCTGCAGTACGTTCTATGACTACACAGAATACGAAATCATTAACACCCTCTCATGTCACACCCAAAAGTCTCATATGAATCGCGAAGATTTTCAAAACTGTTCATCAAGGCCCTGAAGCTAATGCTTTGCTCTAAAAAGTGTTCACTATCTCACCAGAAAACTTAAGTCATTTATAAAGTGGACTAGAAGTTAAATAAGAAAGCAATTAGTTGAGGCATCGCAGGAAAAACAGTTTTAGAGGAACGATACCGTTCCAGCATAAACTGATCAGCCAGAACAATATGACCACCAACCTGCTATCGATATAAACCCGTCCAGGCGATAGCAGCGTCACCTGGCGAGAAATGACAGCTAGTCAGACCCATGCATGATGCTTATAGTATCAGTGAGCGTCCTGTCCTTATGCAGAATGGTGAAGGTGCGCGATCTATCTGTGTTTGACCGAGGCCGGATTGTGATGGGTCGAAGGCTCGGTACGAGCATTTCGGAAACTATACGACGGGTGTTCACGGAGTGCCATGGTGAGTCTATTCTCTGCTGGGCGGTGTACGAATGTGTCTAAACACACAGCGCACCGAACACTCAACGACGGGTCTCCACAGCCGACGACTGATGCATGTGCCAATATTAACATCACAACTTCGGTAACTACGTCGACCATCGGCGCTGGACGTTGGCGGAGTGGCAGAGCGTAGCATGCTCCGATGAATCGCGATACCTTCTTCATCGTGCCGGTGAGAGACCGCGAATCCGTCGTCTTCCAGGGGAACAGCTCCTTTACAAATGTAGTGCGTCACAGAGACAAGTTGGTGGCGACTCCGTTAGGCTCTGGGGAACATTCACGTGCCCTTCCATGTGTTCAGTGGAACTGGTGCAAGGCATCATGTCGGTCAAAGACTACCGTAAACTGGTTGCAGATCACGTACACCCCTTCAAGGCGATAATGTTTCTCGAAGGCAACGGCACTTTTTAACAAGAGAACGCACCACACACAAGGCCAGGGGTGTGATGGAGTGGTTCGAGGAACACAGTGGCGAGTTCCAAATGATGCGAAGGCCCCACAACTCTCCCGATCTGAACCCGATCGAAAAACATCTGGGATGTGAACGTGGGGTCAGAGCTCATGCCCCCCCCCCCCCCCCTTTTTCCGGAACCCGGAATTTACGGTTCAAATGGCTCTGAGCACGATGGGACTTAACATCTTAGGTCATCAGTCCCCTAGAACTTAGAACTACTTAAACCTAACTAACCTAAGGACATCACACACAGCCATGCCCGAGGCAGGATTCTAACCTGCGACCGTAGCAGTTCCTCGGTTCCGGACTGAAGCGCCTAGAACCGCACGGCCACCGCGGAGGAATTTACGGGAATTCGTTGAATTACAGATGTGGTGCCAGCTCCCTTGAACGAACTAATAAGGCCTCATTGCTTCCATGCCAAGACGCGTGGCCGTTGTTATCCGTGCCAAAGGCGGACGTACTGGTTATTAAGTACGTGGTTGAACAGCCAATCTTCTTCGTAACTGTGCAACAAAACAGGATCGGCCTATAACTCTCGCTAATGATGACTACAGTTCAGTCTGAAACATTTGTGAAACAGACATTATGCTTATGTCACACGTAATTATCATGATATGTGATTATTGCGACCAGCAGACGTGGGTGTGCAAACAGAATTTAAAAAGAAAATAACCTCGCAGGCTTTATGTAACTCTAACACCCTATGCATCTCTTTCCTCTAGGCGCCTCTAAAGGCCTTATGATGTAAAAAATATAGTAACCACAAGTCACTTTAACACAAATTATACAAAAACCTTACTGCTAATATTACCAAGAACCTATGTTGTGCGAGCATCTCTAATTCACTTGTATAAAAAACAAAAAATGACACCACTTAAACTAAAAGTAAGGCAATATCCGCTCAGTAGTTAGTTAAGCTTGTTGACTACGTTCTGCAGCTGGGTTTCTTATTTCAATTACTTATACTCCTCCGTTATTTAGTCCTCTCAGTGGTAATTGTATGATGTCCCCTGGGCGTGGTCTCTCCTCGCAACACCTGTGTCTTTGATGACACTTCTTCCTCCGATTTTGAGGTTGGCTGCTGTTGGTGTTTTACTGGCATTACCATTTATTGTCCAGTGAGTATCCGTACTATTCTCTTGTCTTCCCGTGTGCACTCATTAAGATTCGTAAGAATAGCTTAAAGGCCTCCAAGTCGCTCTTCTCAACACAGAGAACGGATCATTGGTGTTCTGTTGGCACTGTTCTCATGAAGAAGTGAATCTGTTCAGCATTACTGTATGGACAGTCGACAAGTTGATTCGGTTTAAAAATTACCTCAAGATACTGTAGATGAAACTGGAAGCTTGTTACTACTAGTTTAGGGGCTCTTATGATGCGTAATGGTAGCGTGTTTTATTCTACAGTTGACTAGCACGATATGGTGATACTGAACTCGTTTTCCGCAAAGGACGTAGTGTCCGCTGACTGGAAGGACTTCTATGACCACCTCTCCACTCACATTTCTAACTTTCTTTGAACTGACCAGGAGTCGTTACGGTCGCAGGTTCTAATCCTGCCTCGGGCATGGATGTGTGTGATGTCCTTAGGTTATTTAGGCTTAAGTAGTTCTAAGTTCTAGGAGACTGACGACCGCAGAAGTTAAATCCCATAGTGCTCAGAGCCATTTGAACCATTCTTTTGACCAGGAGTACTGATTCGGTTTAAAAATTACCTCAAGATACTGTAGATGAAACTGGAAGCTTGTTACTACTAGTTTAGGGGCTCTTACGATGCGTAATCGTAGCCTGTTTTATTCTACAGTTGACCAGCATGATATGGTGATACTGAATTCGTTTTCCGCAAAGGACGTACAGTGTTCGCTGACTGGCAGGACTTCTATGACCACCTCTCCACTCACATTTCTAACTTTCTTTGAACTGACCAGGAGTCGCTACGGTCGCAGGTTCTAATCCTGCCTCGGGCATGGATGTGTGTGATGTCCTTAGGTTAGTTAGGCTTAAGTAGTTCTAAGTTCTAGGGGACTGATGACCTCAGAAGTTAAGTCCCATAGTGCTCAGAGCCATTTGAACCATTCTTTTGACCAGGAGTACTGATTCGGTTTAAAAATTACCTCAAGATACTGTAGATGAAACTGGAAGCTTGTTACTACTAGTTTAGGAGCACTTATGATGCGTAATCGTAGCCTGTTTTATTCTACAGTTGACCAGCACAATATGGTGATACTGAATTCGTTTTCCGCAAAGGACGTACAGTGTCCGCTGACTGGCAGGACTTCTATGACCACCTCTCCACTCACATTTCTAACTTTCTTTGAACTGACCAGGAGTCGCTACGGTCGCAGGTTCTAATCCTGCCTCGGGCATGGATATGTGTGATGTCCTTAGGTTAGTTATTCTTAGGTAGTTCCAAGTTCTAGGGGACTGATGACCTCAGAAGTTAAGTCCCATAGTGCTCAGAGTCGTTTGAACCATTCTTTTGACCAGGAATACTGTAGAATAAAATTAAATTGTGCTATATCCAATTATTAATACGCAAATCTCCACCTACGTTATCGGTGAGGAATTTCCTTAGTGGAAAGAAGTATTTATCATCAGCATCATGTCCGTTGACAGATATGGACCTCGATGATGGACACGTCACCCTCACAGTAATGCTGTTTTGACGTTGCTGGCGGCGTGCCACAAGATTTAGAATTGTCACTAACGTGTAACGATTTCATCCTCTATAGTCCTTGTGTCACGGGCAGTAATGGCACAACAACTCGCTGCAGCTCAAATTCGTTTCAGAGTTTCTCAAGACCTTGTTTAAGTGAGGCAAACTTCTCCATTTCCGAGAACTACATGGGTTATTTGGGTTCTGATTCCATGCACGCCTCCATTGCCTGCACTCTTTGAGAAAGCGAGTTGCTCGTTGCTCTTCCAGATTCTTCAGATTTGTTTAAGCCTGAACCAGCCGGGTCACGTTTCTTTCAACTGTCTTGGATACCTCAAACACCGACGAAATACAGTTACCGAATTCCCCTCGTATCGCTGCTACCTCTTCCCTAAATCGTTTTCCGCCATCCTGGGCTTCTTGTCTATCCGCTTCATCTATCTCCCGTCTGTTTTGGTTTCTGCATCTTCTACCTACCCTTTTTTTCAATCTGTCTGCGATTCTTTTCCCTCCACTGCGGCTCTCCATAGCAATTGCTTTGCCCACGGTCGAGTACCCAATGTTCCCATGTTTGAACTGCTCTGTGCTAGTGTTAACACCATTTCATACACCTAGTTAGTTTCGCTTTTTCATTTGAACCACGGATTTCTAGACTGCATGCAATTCGACCGCTGCCGACGCCACCCTTCGAAAAGTCCCCACATCAGTTGCTCTGGATACAATGAATCCTCTCACCAAGTAATTTTCCTAGCCAGTCTAGACCTTGTTCCACTATCCCTCTGTATGGTTGGAGGAGTTGAAATTAAAAATCACCCCACACAATCCAACCTACACCTGTCTTGTGCGCAGAAGGCTCGCGCTCGAATCTCGGTCTTGGCACAAATTTTTATATGACACTTGAGTCTGTGGTGTATACCATAGATATAAGACACTTGAAAAGGTCTCTGGAACAGTATAGTTTCATTTGATTAAAGTATTTATCCTTGAGTTTCAGGCAGGATCTCTCATTTCGTTCGATGCTGAGGTGATATTCCAATTTGTTTAGAGAGACCGTGCAATGCTTTTTGGGTCTATGGGCGTATGTAGGCTGTTTAGGTTTTTATGTTGGTAACGCCACGTAGCACTCTGTATGAAAATCACTGACTGTGCTGTGTGCAGTCTGAGGATGGTCGGCATTGTTGGAATTTGCTATTGTAGTGTTGAGCAGTTGGCTGTTAACAGCGTGTAGCGTTGCGCAGTTGGAGGTGAGCCGCCAGCAGTGGTGGATGTGGGGAGAGAGATGGTGGAGTTTTGGGAGCGGATGATCTGGAAGTGTGTCCATCAGAATCAGTAAATTTGTCAGACTGGATATCATGAACCGATATATATATATTATGACCTTTGAACACTATTAAGGTAAATACATTGTTCTCCATCAAAATCTTTCATTTGCTAACTATGCCTATCATTAGTTAGTGCCATCAGTAGTTAGAATCTGTTATTTAGCTATCAGTAGTGGTGCTCGCTTTATTGCAGTAGTTCGAGTAACGAAGATTTTTGTGAGGTAAGTGATTCATGAAAGGTATAGTTTATTGTTAGTCATGGCCATTCTTTTGTAGGGAATTTTGATAGTCAGATTGCGTTGCACTAAAAATATTGTTTGTCAGTTTAAGCACAGTCATTTATAATTTTTCTAAGGGGATGTTTCATATGGCGACCCTGCCAGGATACCTCACTGGAATCTTCTAATTTTTTCATGTAGTTTGTGTAATTAGTGTAGCTATTGTTTATTGCTAGTGCATAACTATAGAGAGAATTTCCTTTGTAGTTGTAGTTTTTCATTGTTGTAGAGTAAAACAGTTGTGGCATGCATGTAGATTTGCACCAAGTATTTTGCAGCTGCACTTGCAATTAACGAGATATTATTTCCAGTACTATGTTAATGTGTTTTCTTATTTTTGTTCTTCAAATTGTGCTATTCTGTGTTATCATGTGAAATATTGTGTCAATTATGGCGTGTGAAAAACGTAATACTAGGCTCCAAAGTAAATTAAGAAATGACAGTGAAGAAGAGAGTAGTGTGTAGCGCCACTGTGTAATGAATTAACAAATGTCCAGAATAGAAATTTGATAACTGTGCATAGGTAAATGGATCAGGCAACAAATAATGGTGTAAACAGTGAAACAATAGTGAGCAGGGAAGCATTATCGATCGATCGGTCGACAACAGCTCACTTTAGGAATCCGAAATGACAGGACACAATCTTGCAAATACTGTAGAGTCAGGTTTTGCGTCCTCACCGTTTTCTCAAATAAGTCAAGACACATTTTCTGCTTTTCGAAATGCGAATATTGCCGGTTCAAATGCACTGCCGAATAGCACTGAGTAACATGTTTCAGACACCAGTGCATTATTATCACAGTTAATGCAACAAATGGGAGAAAAGCTACAAAAGTTACACACAATCCTTGAACAAAATCAGAAACAATTGGAACAAAATCAGAAATAAATTAAAGAACCACTTCAACAAACAATTGAAGATATAACTACTGAGTTACATTACATCGCATTGAAATGTCAAAAAGTGTGTAATGACGTAAAAATACAAATTTGTGAGCATTTTCAACCTATATTTTCGCGGCATGAAAATGCATTACAGAATCACGAAGCAGCCATAAAATAAATGCAAACTATTGTTCATGAAAGTCACGTGAACTTGAGGGCTAAATCTGACTCAGTTGCATCCATCGATTCGGTTACACAACTTGCAAAAACTCAGGAAAACTTAAAGGACACAGTAGATACTCTGAAAATTGGTTCAGAAAGAGAGATGGAGGAAATTAGTTCATTATCAGAGAAAGAAGTCGAACTTTCGGATCAGGTAAATAATTTATCTATGAAGGTAGATGATACTCTGAATGACACAAGACCGGTAGTCTTTAATGACACAGAAGAGTATGAAAAAATTAGAAAATTCAAACAAAATCAGAATCAGATCAATACACAGTACAAAAGAGAAGTCCAGGAAGTTCAAGATCTGTTAGCACAAGTAATACAAGAATTACATATTTCAGACGACACTCGCACTCCAATACACGAACAGGGACACAGCAATAGGGAACAGCCACAAAATAATATCACAGGGCACTTCGGAAATTATGAAAGAAATTGGCAAGGTACGCCGAATTTTGAGATGGAGTCGCCGAAACAACGTAACAATGACCGACATGCGTCTCGCCGACATGATGATTTTGACTATAAGCTGTTTATTACTAAACCTAAATTCAAAAAATTTAAGAATTCCGGCAACGACATCCATCCACATGTGTGGCTTCATAAATTCTCTCATTGTTTTCCTCCAAACTGGTCATTAGAGCACAGATTAGAATTTATGTGTGGCTATTTAGAGAATGAACCAGCTGTAAGAATGTGATCGGTCATTCACAATTTTCACAGTGAAGGAGAACTTTATCACGCCTTCCTATCGGCATATTGGACTCAAGCTACACAAGACCGAGTAAAACATAGCATCATAATGATGAAACATATCGAACAATCTGAATTTTCCAGGCTTGTGAAATATTTTGAAGACATGTTGCACAAGAATCAGTGCCTGTCAAACCCATACATCCGCATTTGCTTAATCAAATTGCCTGAACATTTAAGACATATCATTTTGGCAGGACGTTGCAAAGACGACATTGAAGCTTTTCAGGGACTCTTACAAGAATTGGAAATTGACACTGACAATCGCGGGACGCGAAAACAGGAACACAACAATTACAGGTCACATCCGTCACAATTCTGCGATGAAAGAAATAATAACTGGACACGACAAGGATCCTCTTACAACGCAAATTGTGAACAAAACAGACACCACCCATATGACAACCACTGGCAGAGTAATAGTTACAGAGGAAGATCGCATTTCCGTTGTAATGAATATGACAGAGACAATCATAGAAACAGACAATATGGAAACCAAAATAATTGTCAGACTCAACGATCCACCGTGCAGTTACGATTCCGGGAGAAATTATCTGCCACATGACCGACAGGAAAGAAACTATGTAAACTACCGACAAAACGACAGACCTGAATTTCATCAGAACTGGCGAGATTCAGACAGGGCAGGCCCTTCTCATCAAGGTTAATTTGTAGAAGTTAGGTGTCCTAATCCTAATAACGATGCGCGCCAACAGAGAGACAGACAATGACTCACACGGCAGGCTGCCACGTGCGCTGGCTGGCTCAGAGAAAAATAACATAGACGCTAACCTTGAGAAAAATTCCAGTATTCCTTACTGACGTATACCGCATGATAATTGCGTTGAAGTTGAAACTCTGAGTACTATGAAGAGTAAAGGATTGCACCACATTTCACATGTAAAACCGTTTATTGAGAGATAATCTGCTTTTTAACTTAGTCTTTGTTATAAAATTTTTCACTTCACATTACTAGTACTCTTTGTCACTCTTAGAAACTTTTAACATGCAACTATGTTTTAAAATTAACTATCCTGTCCAGAACCTAGGGAACATATTTAGACAGTAGTTACGAATGCATTGCTATAGTGAATAGACGACACAGTGTTGTTATTTGTACATTCTTGCTTGTTAGTTGCACGATTATGTAACGAATATACGGCTTACATATCTGGAACATATATTGCTAATGAGATTTTAATGCAACATTTAGGTTTACTTGAAAAGATATTCTTTATCTTAAGTACATTCTGTGAGATTAAAGATGACTTAGCATTTGGTTTCTTTGACAGCTATACGATTATATGATGACGCTACTATATGTGACACAATTTTTATTGTTGCTTTTGCGGTGTATCCGTTTTAAATTTGCACAGTTTTTCTGAATTCTTCTGAAAAGGAAAACATGTTTTAGTAGTAACGTTTGTGGTATAGCTACAATGAGACAGCCTTTTTCGTAGCACAACAATACATTACAGTATAGTACTTTCTTGATCACGGTACTGTATGTAATAACTATGATATATATATGCATAGAATTTCACTTTTGTTTATTACGAGGTAAGTACATTGACTTCTACAGAACTTTGCTTACGGACGACGATAATTACTACACTTGACACATTTTTACCGTTAAGTACTGACAGAGATTATCTTACAACAAGCCGCTCAGTTTAGGGCTGCAGTACACGTATTTGGGTGATTAATTTTGTACTTAAAACACTCATTTTTAAAGATTTTGGAATTACAATGATACAAAGGTTTTCTGTGATACATTTAAATCCATTGCTGTAATCTGTAACACCTAAGGGTATAATTACATTAATTCTCAAGGGGGTACACGCTTACTTTGTGCACCATGTGTTTGGCAAACACAAGGAGCCATAGCTAATATGGTATTTGCTTACACAACTTTACACATCGGTACCATATTTCTCTAACACAAAATTAAACAGCTATCTGATTATTTAACAGAGAAACAAACACTTTTTTAGTACGTCAGTGACACATGTTTACGCATTTACACAGTGAGATAACTTCATACTTATTAAATTGTATTTTGTCTGTACTTTGTGAACTGCCCATATTTTTTGGGAACCATTGTGATACTATGAGAGCTTTGAATGATGTACTTGGTATGGGATCGTGAAAGTATGTTTGAGGTAGATGACATTATTGAAATGGGGAGAGAATTTTTTTTAGGTTTTGAAATTATTGCAGAAAGCTACGATGTTTTTGAGATTTGACTGAGGTGTTGTAAGGTTATTATTACAATGTATATTATGTTGTTGACGTATGTTTATGATCAATAAGCTGATGCTACCTTATATGAGGAATGTGATTATGTGTTTATATGTATATGAATAATGAACAGAAGTTGTGGACTCTGGTTTGTGAAATAGGATGTTGGAAATGTAGAATCGTACTTTAAGACTTATGACTTGTGTGTCCATGTGTGAATGTATCACAACACTGCTATTCATAAGATTTCGTTTCTACGCATTTCTACTGTAATTTTTTGATGTGTGAATTTTTTTTATGTGGGACTGTCACTGTAGCACAAAATGCTGTCGTAAATATTTTGGTAAGAAAGCTAAGTGACCTTGACGTAATGCATTGTTGCATGCAGCTGTGCCAGTCGCCTGGAGAAAAACCCATTAGGTGCAAGAAAAAAGAGGCCATTAACCTCGCTATTGACACTCCTTAACAGAAAGCATCGCAAATACGACACGCTCATTACTTGGAAACATATGATTATATTGTGGAGCTCGTACTTTGTGCTACTTACTGATATGCTTATAAACTGATGGAAAATATTCTTACACCTGCACACCTGATTACGAAAAGTGTCTTTCTATGAGAGTTGAAAGAATTTCTACTCACTTATGAAATGCCACATGACTATTGAGTGATATTTTTATGCTTTGCTTTACGTAGTTGCTTATTTCATTTGTTATCTGGTTTCCAACTATGTTGCAGCATTGGTGTTATAAAATAAAATTAAATGCATTTGCTAATATGAAAAATTTCTGTCAACAGATATGTTAAATAATAATTTTATAATCCACATTCTTCGAGAAAGGAGCACTTGGAAAGGAAATAACAATAAGAAGGGACTAATAAGAGTAACTGTATACATAATTTTCTTTTCAAGTACTTGGTAATTTCTTTTGTAGAATAAGTCGTGGTGCACCACTTTAATGACATAGACATTAAGATGTGAATAGACATTTCTCTTATCTGCATTGTTGTCTTAACTGTAATATTTTTACTGCTTGAGCATTGTCATGATTAGGTATAAGTTACTGCATTTGCTGCTGCTTTTTGTCAGGCATTGTCCTACTGAAGTTTACCTTGTGTTAAGCCAGTTTTACCCCTGATTATTTTTTCTTGTTTGCTGCACAGTGCCTCATATTAGTTGTAATGTTGCAATTGCTTTGCTAATTTAGATATACTGCTGCTTGCTTTGCCAATTTGCGTTTTTATGTCATTGCTGTTTGTGTTAATTGTTTTCTACTGCTGCATTGCCTCGTCCCTTAGTTTATGCATCTGAGCTCAGTAGATATGGCTTAAGAGGGGTTAGGCTATATAAGAGAATGAGTTGCGATGAATTGGGAGAAATGCATTGAGAAGTTATTTGAAAAAGATTTGGACTAAAATGAGTAGTGTACAATGAAGAATAATTATTTTTAAAGAGGATATGAAAAATGCAGTAGGGTTTAGGGACAAGAGGTATAGATAGGACTTTTTGGGAATAATGATGAATGAAGAGAGATCTCCAAGAAGTAAAGAAAGTTCTGTTTGCAAAATACTGCAGTAAAACAAACCCTGTCCTATCCTTTTGTGTTATTCCGCTATGTGTTTGTGTACCCTTGTGTATTTGTGTTTCTCCTGTCTTTATGTGTTAAGCTAATAAGATTTATGTTGTAGTATTTTTCTAATACTCAGCTACATTCACTATGATGACGAATACTGTTATTCTCCAATATAATTTGCATTTATAATTTGTTATTTACTTTGTAAAGATGTTTAGACATTATTTATTCTGTTTTGTTTTAATACTCATGTGTGAAATAAATATTTCGAAATCTATTCTCATTATTTTATTTACTTGTGTCATAATTCCTGTAACACTGATGTACATGTTTATTTCTATTCTTTTGTAAAGCCTGTTTACTACAAATGTTATGTGTATTATTATGTTTTTTAAAAATGTTTTCTGTACCTTTGTGATAGTATTCTCATGTTATAATATTGTAATTGACACCAGCTCATCAAATTAAGTAACTTGTAAGAATTCATTTCACTGCACACATTTCTGTTGGTCATAGTATATCCACAATATGTGAAAAAAGGACTGTTAGTGCTTGCACCTGTGTTGATAATTCAGTAATGGACTGGTTAACAGCATTGCACTTTATGAGTGCACAAGTGGTGGTTTATGGGCTTGCAATATTGTCAGCAAGACTCTTCGATGGTGATTGTGCACCTGCACATTCGCAACAGATGGCCGCTAGCCATCTCTACAAGTACTCCAGTGGGTCTGCATCTTTGATGGCCCACGAATACCATTATTTCTACAAGGACTGCAGTGGGTCTGCACCTCTGGTGGCCTACCAATACCTTAATCTCTTCCAGGACTACAGTGGGTCTGCTCTGTAATGACCTACCTACCAATATGCTTCAAACCTTCGACTGACTCTGCTGTGGGTTTGCTCTATTGTGGCCCATTACCCGTCTGCATGTCAAGAGTCAGCATTGTCTTTCCATTAGAAGGACAACACTACTTCTTCAAGACTGCATGGAAATGCACTACTTTCGTGTGCATTTTGTTTTACTGCTCAGACTTTGAGAAAAAAAAAAAGCTGCAATTTTACTGTGATGAATGATCAGGACTGTCTTTATGAACTGTGAGAAAATTTTAGCTTTTGACCAACATTGTATCAATAAGTGTGTGAATTTTTATATCTTTGTTATTGTAGTTATGAAAATTTTTTTCAAATCTGTATTGGCCACTGCTCAAAACAATTTGTAAAATTTTTTGTGGGGAGCATTGGGGCTATGTAAGTAGGCTGTTTAGATTTTTATGTTGGTAACGCCACGTAGCGCTCTGTATGAAAATCACTGACTGTGCTGTGTGCAGTCTGAGGCTGGTCAGCATTGTTGAAATAGTCGCTACTGTAGTGTTGGGTAGTTGGCTGTTAACAGCGCGTAGCGTTGCGCAGTTGGAGGTGAGCCGCCAGCAGTGGTGGATGTGGGGAGAGAAATAGCGGAATTTTCAGAGCGGATGATCTGGACCTGTGTCCATCAGCGACACTAAATTTGTAAGACTGGATGTCATGAACTGCTATATATATTACGACTTTTGAAAACTATTAAGGTAAATACATTGTTTGTTCCTTATCAAAATGTTTCATTTGCTAACTATGCCTATCAGTAGTCAGTGCCTTCAGTAGTTTGAATCATTTATTTAGCTGGCAGTAGTGGCGCTCGCTGTATTGCAGTAGTTCGAGTAACGAAGATTTTTGTGAGGTAAGTGATTCATGAAAGGTATAGTTTATTGTTAGTCATGGCCATTCTTTTGTAGGGATTTTTGAAAGTCAGATTGCGTTGTACTAAAAATATTGTGTGTCAGTTTAAGCACAGTCATTTATAATTTTTCAAGGGGACGTTTCAGGGGGAATACCAATGGGTTGAGCAGTAATGGGTATATGGATTGAGGAGGAAGGCGTGCAAGTGTAGTCTGTACACTTATGCAACGCCGCAGTGCCAGTGAAGAGGAGACCTGGGTTCGCCTTTATTCATTGCTTCAGTCTGCATATTTTTATTCATTGTTTCAGTCTGCATGTATACATCACAGATGTTTGAGACTTGAAAATTATGGAAACATGTAGTTTCATTTGATTAAAACTCCAATGCCTCGGTTTCAGTATCCTCCATTTCATTCAATGCTGAGGCGCTATTCCAATACAGTTGGAGAGCCTCTGAAATGATGTTCGGGTTTAGGAGAAATACCAAAGGGTTGAGGCATCAGTAGGAACCAGGACTGAGGAGGGAGGAGTGTAAGGGTAGTCCCAGCGTGGCGTAGTGGCTAGCGCAACTGCCAATGGAGCAGAAGACCAGGCTTCGAATTCCAGCCTTGGACAAATTTTCATTTGACGGTTCTGTCTGTATATATAAATTATTCTTGTATTTCATGACGATGCACAATGACACCGCCATGCAGAGTGCAGGTAACCAATTGGGTAAACAAAATGTCTTACACAATTTTATTACGTTTCGCCACCAGGAAAAGTTGTTGGACTGATCTGAGTGCAAAAGAACTGTGCACTATTTCTTTTTCTTAGGGAATTGTGATTCTTGTGTGACACAAACAGCACGAAATACTCTCCGCACTATCGATTTAAACTCAGGACATCCATTAGGAACAACGGCACTAATCTCCTTTCACCATGATACGCGAAGAAGGACCTGAAATTAAGACCTGGACTTACGGCGCCGCGATCTCTCCTTCGAGGGGTGTAGGATTTATCGGACGTATGACGATCATGCATCGTCACATCAGCTCACCTCACTGGCCGAACGTCCTCAGATGGGCCACTGGAACAGGTTTGACAACCAGATCGTCAGATGAGATACAGCAACCTTACACTGCACCGGCTGTAGCACCTCAGTGTTCAATGTTATCTAGCACTGGTTCTTGTTTCACATATATCTAGGCGCTCAGTCCGGAACCGCACGACTGCTACGGTCGCAGGTTCGAATCCTGCCTCGAACATGGATGTTTGTGACGTCCTTCGGTTAGTTAGGTTTAAGTAGTTCTAAGTTCTAGGGGACTGATGTCCATAGATGTTAAGTCCCATAGTGCTCAGAGCCATTTGAACCATCTGTTTCACATATACACATTCGAGCAATCTGCCTTTATCTTGAATACTGTTTCGTCTTTATTTCACTGTTATTTTTCTATAGTGTTATGGGTTATTGTTAAATTTCTTGCTCCCTTGCACAGGCTTGTGAACTGTTGTGAAAATTTGTATCCAGGCCTGTTCGTGGAAATTAAAGATAGTGTTGGCTGAAAAACTATCCAGTATTTCTATATTAGGAAGGTGGGATTAAACTGTGATTGGCCGAAAATGCAATTTTCATTTAGATTCCGACCAGAGAAGGTGCCTCCGTTCTGTAACCATCAGCTTTGGAAGGGGATTAATGAGGTACAAATATGTCAGTGTTCGATTCTGGATCAGATTTATGTAGGGAAGAAGCTCCTGGAGGAATATGGGGATGTACTGACGTCTAGATTGGGTGTGACCAACCATATCGAACATCACGTATGGTTAACTGACCACAAGCCAGTGAAGCAGATGACGTACAGGTGGTCTCCTCCTAAAATGCAGGAACTCAAGAAGATTATCTACAAATTATTACTAGATGGAGCTACTCAGACATCTGACTCGCCTGGTGCGTCATCTACATTTTTGTTTTCTAACCCCGGGGAGGAGGGTTTCGACCAATAGTGGACTATAGACAGTTAAATATAAATGTAATAATGCAATCAGTTTCATTAACAGACCTGCATAAGCGTTTCTCTTGGTTAAAAGGAGGTAGATGTTTCATCCGTTTCAGATTTGATCCAGGCATGCTACCAAATACTTTTGACCGAAGAGTCGAAGACGACCAAAGCCTTTTTCATGTGTTGGCATCTTTCTGAGTTCCAGAGAGTCCCTTTCGGGTTGGCGACAGGTGCTGCTGTGCCCTCTCAGTTGTTAGACTCCGTATTTTATAAGTTTAAATTTTCTGTAATATTACTTAGATAATGAGATTATTTATGATGCTTCTATGGAGGGGCACCTGCAGCACGTAGGCCAAGTGCTACAGAGTTTAAGATAAGCTAGACTCACCATAAAACCATCAAAGTTTACCGTGACGCATTGGCGGGTGTCGTTCTTGGGACATATCACTTCAGAAACGGAAGATCAGATTGATCAAGAGCTATTCAGATATTTTCTCCTACTAAAATAGTGAAAGAGGTCGTTCAATTTATTGGTATGGTGAATTTCTTAGAAAATTATTGCCAAATTCTTCTCAGTTAGCGTCACCCCTCAATGAATTACGTAAAAAAGGAAAAAAGATTCGTCTAGATGGAGCCGCAGCAAGCCGCCTTCGAAGGACTTAAGTAGACTCTCACCAGCGCCCAGAACTAGCAGTTCCCAGTTTTGAGAAGGAATTTGTCAGACTGATGCCTCGATGACTGGTGTGGCTGCCGTTCTTTTAAAAGAAGAGAGTGGATACGGCGACCAACAGCGTATGCCCCCAGGCCATTGTGAGAACTGGAACCTCCGTATTACGTGTATGAGCTGGAATCTTTAGCAGTTCTATTTGCTTTGGAGAAGTTCCGGTTCTGTCTTGAACATAAAAGCTTTAACTTGAGAACCGACAATCAGGCACTGAACTGGCCGCCTGTCCGCCCAGGGAATGCAGGTGGAACTGCTCAACGGGCGGTCCGTTAATCAGCACTCAAATATGAGATGAGGCACGTCAGGGGAAGTCACAATGTCAAAGTGGGCAGTTGTAACAATACATTCCAGGAGGAGCCCGAGGATGAGTCGTATAAGGGAAATGAGGAAGGGGTCAGGAAAGCGAAGAAGTTATTAAGAGCAATATACTGAAGAGTCTGCCGGTGCTCTTTAAGAACGTGGGCGCCTGTCAGGATCAGGACACGGAATTCCAGATTATTAAAGAGAAATTTCAAAGGGAAGAGAATGTAAAGGGATATTTCCTCCGGAATTCGGTCTTATGCTTTCGGGCACGCAGTGACAGAGACAAATTGTCCTACCGAAGGAATTACTGGCACCTGTGTTTAAGTATTACAATGCGTCCAAGATGGGCGTTCATTGAGGTATACATAACTCAAAGAAAAATCAGGGAATATTTTCTGCGGAAGGGAGTGGGTAAAGATATGCGGAAGTTTGCGTATCAATGTCAGGTTTGTAAAATTAGTAAACCTAGTAATGATAGATATCAGGGCTGACTAGTATCGACAAGAGAACGGGCCCCTAAGGAAAATTTGTTTATTGACAACTTAGGCCAATTGCCCAGGTCAAAGGAGGGTATTAGATATTTGTTCGTGATTTTGGACGCTTTTTCGAGGTTTGTATGGCTGATTCCAGCAAGACCAATAACTGCTGATGTTAGTATCAGAAACTTGCGCAATATTTCTACTAGCTTTGGACCGCCAAAGAGCCTACTTAGCGACAATACAATGGCATTCCTTTCTAGATAGTTCAGGATTTTTTTTTTCAAGCTGGCCACCTCCCCTTATTATCCACAGCCATCATTGGCAGTAAGAGTTAACAGAAACCTTAAAGCGGCATTGATAGCATATCGCCCCCAAGACCAGACACCATGGAATCAGCCGATTCCATGGCTGAGTTGCGGCTTCAATACTGCCAATCACGAGAGTCATAAGACTTCTCCGGTTAAATTGATGGTGGCTCACACAGCTAATTCTCTGTTGTCTAACCTGTGGAAAATTCGTCATTTACTGCCGGAAATTAAAATCTTGCTATGGATAAGGGAAACGGCTCCAGCCGAGGGGCAACATATTAGCCGCTTACTGCAGAGAGGCAAAAGGATATAATCAGTGACAGAACTCACGAGGGTGGAAATGAGAGATGAAGATGTTCATCAAGAATCTTAGAACCACAAGCAGAGATGCTGATAAAGCAACAGGGAAAATGTTGCCCAAATTTGTGAGTTCCTGTGTGATTACTAAAAAGTTAACTCCAAACTATCTCCTACTATGGGATGTGGGGTTTGGAAAGACTCACATAGTGCATACATTCCAGACTAAGGTGGCATAAGGCAGTCTTGTGGATAAGGGTAGTGGTCAGGAGGGAGGGAGGAACCTTGTTCTGGGAGTCACGATAACAACTTGTTTGCACAGAAATTAAACGTGCTGATTTTCTGTTGTAAAATTACTGTAAGCCTTAGCGTAACTATTGATAGAATTGCTGATATAACTACAGTTGCTCAAGCGCCAACGCTTGACAGCCTTTCGTTTGGTAATGTTCTGCGCTTTAGTAGCTCGATTCCGCCCCCCACCCCTCCCGAAAAAATAAAACGAAGGGGATGCGTGCGTGAAGGAAGGCAGATGCACAGATATTCGGAAGTTGGAGGAAGAAGACGGCACATCATGGTAGTCATCTTGTGTAGAATGATGGTATGTCGCTTTTGGAACTTTTGAAACTTGTGGCCATTGAAAACGAGGAGACTTAATTGGGATTCACCAAATGAAGTGATCTTGTTCAAGAACCTCATAGGACAGTATTGTAAAGTTGATATTCTAAGTGGGGGTGAGGGTGGGGAAGATGGACAACGCCGATAACGAATAATTTGGTTTGGTTTGGTGTAAATAAGGCACGAATTGTAGCCTTGCTGTGTTGGTCGAGGAAAACCTATTGTTCTGGTAGTCAGGCCTGAGAAGTTTGCTACGGGATGTACAAAGGCACAACTAGGTCAATGGGTGGGTACATGTTAAGTAATTTTAGGTAAGATTAGTCCCTATATGGTTCTTTGATGAAAGGTTGTCGTTTCTGTTATTGTAACATCTCATTGTGTACGGTTATACAGTAAACTGGAATTTTTCTTGTTTGAGGATTGTGTGTATTGGCACAATGTATTAATTACCGGAAACAGTGGAGAGCTCTCAGGTTCATATGTTGGTAACAGTTCTTTGAGAGCTGAATTTTATAAACTGCATTTCCTTTGGTTAACTAACTGTAAATGATCGCTTAAAACTTAAGCTGATCATTTCCTGCATGCGCTTTGGTTAAATTATTTCTTAATAAGCCTTCTCGTAAATGATTTAGGTAGACAGTTTTAACTTGCATAAATTTAATGGAAAGTGTCCTCTGTGGTTGTTTGTTTATAGATTATTGTAAAAGAACAGTCTTCATTAAAGTAGCCGACGCGCTACAGCTCTGGGGAGTAGCTCATATGTATGTGACCGGATTCCTAATAGCCAAAAGTGGTTAAGTGCGCTCGGTACGCAGACTTGTGTTTGTTTCAGGAATTGTCTGAGCTTTTTCTAAAGTTTCAACTTAAGGGACTGAAATGTAACTTTGGTGAATGAAAGTTATTTTAGAACATTGTTCTAATATTGTTGTTAAAGATTTTTTGGGTATTGTCTTTGCATAAGCTCGTGTAACAGAACGCTAGGAAATAAAATAAAAGGATTTCAGTGTAAGATGAAACTTATTAACTAACTATTGTTGTATCTTAAATAAAGGAAGAGTCTAACACTTGCATTTAACAAAATAATTGAAATGGTAGAGAACGGTGTTGATTACTCAGCCAATGTATAACAAATGTTTTGGTCGACAGAAAATTAATAAACTTTTGTAATAAGAAGCGTTCGAGTTTCAGTGTACATCCAGTCAGCTCCACTTCGCCACTAAATCCGTTTCTCTGGTTTTCACTGTTAATATCCGTATGCAAAACAACCGGCTTATGTTTCTGGCCACGCTTTATATGACCATTTTGCCTTATCATGTTCTATTTGTTCATCGACGCAGTGACCCGTTCATATTTCAGGCAGAGGCTGCTTATAGCACGACAAGTTCTCGAAGAATATGAGCAAAAGAGTGAATAATGCCTGTGTATTGAGTGTAATATCGGACAGATATTTTAGTTTGCCTAGTGCCTTGTTACCATGAAGGCTTGTTTTTCCAATACCATGTCATCTATTTTCCATTTTTTGTGACGGTACGCTGGTGGCACTAGGGTAGGGTCCTTACCTGCACCCATATTAGTCCTCGCCAATGCTGTCTCTAGTTTCAAATCCAAACTCGTCTACATTGTCTTTAAGTAGAGCCATAAGGTCCTAGGATTTGCTTGTAGATTTTTCTATTGGATATAAATGTGAAATTTCTTATTATCTGTACACAGAGCTTTTGACGGATTCACTAGTTACTATTCCCTCTAACAGTTTTTGTTCATTCGCTTCTGAGTCGGAGGTGCAAACGTCTGTTTTTTGCTAAATTATAGAATTAAACCAATGTAAGTATACTTCTTATTCTTCTATCTCTTAGTTTTCTACATCACGCACCGTCTCTCGCGTCATGTTTCTATGTCCGTGGTTCTGACCAGTCCTGTTCTTGTACGGCTCTGTCCTCCATCGCATGCTTCACTCCATACAGCAGGACCTTCCTTTCTTTCTGTGCCTCTGAAGTCTCCGGCTCCATATTTTAGACCATTTTCCTCTAGCATTCTTCTAACATGTCCAAACCATGTAAGCCATCCATTTTCAATTGTGTCTACAGTACCCTTTGCAACTCCAACCTGTTCTCGTAGCACTTCATTTCTTATTTTGTCTCTTCTTTTTACTTTACAACTGTGTCTCCAAAATACGATTTCCATTGCCTTTAATTTCTTGACGTTGATTCGGAAGACTTCGTACAGTTTAGTATCATAGTGAGCAATGCTTTCACCTATAGTTTCGTTTATCCTCCTTTCCTAATTTTTTGTAGTAATTTTATTCCGAATAATACCATGTAACTTTTTAACTGCCACCTTTCCCTTACCTATTCTGTGCTTTATTTCCACGTTGATTCCACATTTATCGACAGTGATTACATTACCGACTTCACTTTACCATAGATCTATCATCCACAGTAAGATCCTTTCCTATACATCTAATGAACAAGTATTCAATCTTCGTAAGGTCAATTTTCGTACAGTTAATTTTCATACCACTTTGCTCCCATTATTTTTATAACTTTTCTTGTCATACAAGACACATCCTCTTTCTCTTCGGCGAAAATGACTTGGCTGTCGACGAAATTTATGGAGAATGGGATGTCATCCCATGCTCTAATTCCCATGTTTTCACACTTTCTTTCCCAATTTTTTGGTGCTTCTTTCAAAAGTACTTTTAAGAGAGTAGGCGCCAAGCATCATCCTCGTCTCAGTCCTGTGGTAAACTTACGTTTCTGTGATAGTATCTTCCCAACTTTAACATGACAGTTATTATCTAAATACAGCTTTCTGAAGACTTGTACACAAAGTTTATGAGTGTTCTGTTTATTCATTGCATCCCTGATCTCAGCAAGTGGTACGCTGTCACAGTCCTGCATGTCTATAAAACCCATATTTTCCTTAAGTAATGTGCAGTTCTCTTTTCAGTCCCCTGTCTAACGCTGCAGGTATTATGGATAGAAGCCCTTCCTCAAAATCTCTCTCAGTTCTAGTTTTAAGGATCTTACCATATAATATCGATATATGTATATACTTCTCCAGGTCCTGGTGCTCTGCCATTTGTGAATTGTTTAAGTATACCCGGTAACTCTGCTGAATCTCTAGGATTTCTGCGTCATGTTAGTCGCCTTCAAAGGAGCTTATATCTTCAAAGTCAGTTCGACCTTCTTTAAATCTTCATAGTATATCTACTATCTATCTAGGATTATACCACTCCAGACACCGTTCTTAGCTGCTTATCGTCTTCCATGCTTGAACTCCCTATACAGTTATTAATTTCTTCACATTTGAAACCGGACATAGAATTATTTACTGTAATTACTGTTTCCTTTGCCTCCACCCTCAGTCTCACATACCTACTTCTATCACCAGTCTTATTCCTTTCCACTAAGAAAGCCGTTTTGAATAGCTTAGCAAGATGTTCAAATAACATAAATCGACCGGGTTTCAACAATTCCATTATGTAGCTCCAGATCCTCGTGCTTTGCCATTTTTGAATTGAAACTTCCTCGCAGATTAAAAGTGTGTGCCGGACCGAGACTCGAACTGGGGACTTTTGCCTACGGAGGCTACCCAAGCACGACTCACGCCCTGTCCTCACGGCTTTACCTCTGCCAGCACCTCGTCTCCTACCTTCCAAATTTAACAGAAGCTCTCCTGCGAAAGTTGCAGAACTAGCACTCCTGAAAGAAAGGATATTGCAGAGACAGAGGTAAAGCTGTGAGGACGGGGCGTGAGTCGTGCTTGGGTATCTCAGTTGGTAGAGCACTTGCCCGCGAAAGGCAAAAGTCCCGAGTTCGAGTATCGGTCCGGCACGCAATTTTAGTCTGCCAGGAAGTTTCATATCAGCGCACACACTGCTGGAGAGTGAAAATCTCAATCTGGAAACATCCCCCAGGTTGTGGCTAAGCCATGTCTCCGAAATATTTTTGAATTGTTTGACTACAGCCTGTACTTCTGCCATCTATTACAGGACCAATTTTTTTTCCTTTTTTATCCACCTGGAGTGAGTGTGAGCTACATCGAACATAAGACACATAACCTGGAGTCACACACAGCGCGTTAAGTGCTGTTTCCTTGAACTTTTAGCCAGTTAGTGTTTATTCTCCAAATAGCCAAACCAGTTCCAACTCTTGCTGCTTTCACATTTCTCATTAAAGTAAACTACACTCCTGGAAATTGAAATAAGAACACCGTGAATTCATTGTCCCAGGAAGGGGAAACTTTATTGACACATTCCTGGGGTCAGATACATCACATGATCACACTGACAGAACCACAGGCACATAGACACAGGCAACAGAGCATGCACAATGTCGGCACTAGTACAGTGTATATCCACCTTTCGCAGCAATGCAGGCTGCTATTCTCCCATGGAGACGATCGTAGAGATGCTGGATGTAGTCCTGTGGAACGGCTTGCCATGCCATTTCCACCTGGCGCCTCAGTTGGACCAGCGTTCGTGCTGGTCGTGCAGACCGCGTGAGACGACGCTTCATCCAGTCCCAAACATGCTCAATGGGGGACAGATCCGGAGATCTTGCTGGCCAGGGTAGTTGACTTACACCTTCTAGAGCACGTTCGGTGGCACGGGATACATGCGGACGTGCACTGTCCTGTTGGAACAGCAAGTTCCCTTGCCGGTCTAGGAATGGTAGAACGATGGGTTCGATGACGGTTTGGATGTACCGTGCACCATTCAGTGTCCCCTCGACGATCACCAGTGGTGTACGGCCAGTGTAGGAGATCGCTCCCCACACCATGATGCCGGGTGTTGGCCCTGTGTGCCTCGGTCGTATGCAGTCCTGATTGTGGCGCTCACCTGCACGGCGCCAAACACGCGTACGACCATCATTGGCACCAAGGCAGAAGCGACTCTCATCGCTGAAGACGACACGTCTCCATTCGTCCCTCCATTCACGCCTGTCGCGACACCACTGGAGGCGGGCTGCACGATGTTGGGGCGTGAGCGGAAGACGGCCTAACTGTGTGCGGGACCGTAGTCCAGCTTCATGGAGACGGTTGCGAATGGTCCTCGCCGATACCCCAGGAGCAACAGTGTCCCTAATTTGCTGGGAAGTGACGGTGCGGTCCTCTACGGCACTGCGTAGGATCCTACGGTCTTGGCGTGCATCCGTGCGTCGCTGCGGTCCGGTCCCAGGTCGACGGGCACGTGCACCTTCCGCCGACCACTGGCGACAACATCGATGTACTGTGGAGACCTCAAGCCCACGTGTTGAGCAATTCGGTGGTACGTCCACCCGGCCTCCCGCATGCCCACTATACGCCCTCGCTCAAAGTCCGTCAACTGCACATACGGTTCACGTCCACGCTGTCGCGGCATGCTACCAGTGTTAAAGACTGCGATGGAGCTCCGTATGCCACGGCAAACTGGCTGACACTGACGGCGGCGGTGCACAAATGCTGCGCAGCTAGCGCCATTCGACGGCCAACACCGCGGTTCCTGGTGTGTCCGCTGTGCCGTGCGTGTGATCATTGCTTGTACAGCCCTCTCGCAGTGTCCGGAGCAAGTATGGTGGGTCTGACACACCGGTGTCAATGTGTTCTTTTTTCCATTTCCAGGAGTGTAGTTTCGGTCTACGCTCTGTCACTCATATCCCTTCCTGACAAACTGTATTTAATTATTAAACTGAAGGTTAATTCATCACTCAGCCTCGTACTGTCGTGCACCTAACCCACTGCATGAGGTCGCCTCCTACTTGACAACTACTTCCACACAGGTTCGACGCACGTCGGTCAGCGCGTTGCATACGGCAAGTGAAATTCCAGGAGACGCCGCCTGCCCCCGGCTGCAGCCATCCACCCCGTACCCTGCTCTCCCCCTCTAATCCCCTCCCTCTGTCTCCACCCACACGAGTCGTTCCATGGCGTGGAAGTAATTAATGTGGCGGCGCTTGGTGGCGAGCCAGTTGTCCCTGGCAACGACACAATGCGCGACCCTGCCGCCTTATTAAAACTCGCAGACTCCAAAAACAGGAACAAAGTGGCGAATACCTCCCTCTCGCGTGCCCCTCCGCGCCCTCCCCCTTGCCGTCGACGACAGTCTTGCGTGGGCGGAGCCAGTGCAGTCGCAGCACCCTCCCTCCCTCTTCCTCCCCCGTGTTATCACTTATGCGGCATCACACGCCTTGCTGCGCCCAGGATTTAGCTTGCCTTGTAATCCCCGGCGTCGCTTCCTGCGACCTAATGTTCTCTAAAAGTTCAGCCTTTCACTAAAGATTAATTACACGCCCACAATTCTCCATCCGTCCCTAAGCCGAGAAAAAGTGAAACATAAAGTTCTTTTTCTTAAAAGCGAAGGAAAATGTTACAGGGCTACATTTCACATTCTGTGGTCGCTAAACTCACGTACATCCGTCGGGTAGTTTAAAGACGCTACGAACATGGAAAATATTTAGTATACGTCTGTTTTCTGTTTCTTGCACAAGAGCAGGTTATGTTGTTTGGTCTCTGTAACCCTTATAAATATTTATAGCAACGATAGCTCTTACTGCATCGCGAGAGCCTGTACTTGCTCCATAGTCAGCTCCTGGGATGGGCTGTTCGCCAGTGTACTGTACCTATGTATGAATGTATGAATTCTCCGCCCTGCGAACTTTCCGCCCCACTAGAAATCTGTGAACTCTCCGCCTCGCACCTGCGTCCATTGTGTCACGTCCTACCTGCAGCCGGATCGTCCTAATCACCTTGCTCTGCCTGTTCCCTAGGCTCGGCCGAACTCTGCCCGCACAATCCTGTCTGCCTATTAGTATTGCTCTACTTTCCGTAGACTTTACATCGTGCCACTTGGATATTACCATCTCAGTAGATGTGGTATGGAAGTTTCAACGACAATTCGAGGTAAGCCTAGTTGCCACTATGATGGTTATTCTTACACAGTGAAGAAAACGAAGGAAGATGGGACTGTGATTTGGCGCTGTTCAAAACAGAAATATAAACATTGCCGAGGAAAGCTTAAAACTAAGGATTCTACAGTGCTCTTTTCTCACGAGCATCAATCAATGTGGATTTCCGGATGACGCAAGGTAGGAAGCACAGAGGACTCTGAACCAGGCAAAGAAGAGGGCATGAGGGAAAATAGTCTAATTCCAGAATCTATTCAGGGGAGCTACGTAGCTTGCATAGTCGAGGGTACGACTTTGTGACAGAAACGCCAGAGCAGCGAACAACATGCAACATATAGTATGGATAGTACCGTACGGCTTGAGCATGCTAGCTCGCGTCCCCAGGGGATTAGTGGGCCCTTCCCTGATCTTTTCAGGACGGAAATTTCACAGAGCGGAAAATTCACGGGGCGGAGAATACACGACACGTGGTTCTTCACCTGAGCTGACTGATGCCATTATTTTGCATCCCTTGGCAATTCTACACTGATAGAGAAATGTATTCGCAGTTGCGAATACGGACAACCATCAGCTCTATAATGGAATGACGTCATTGAAAATTTGTGCCGGACCGTTACTCGAACGCAGATTTCCTACTTATCGCTAGCGATCGCTTTACCGTTGGGCTACCCGAGAACGACTCACGGCTCACGGTCAGACCAGGCTTCCATATATCGCCAACACTTGTGTCTGCAGCCTGTACTCGTACATCTATTATGTACATTGTCGTACAGGGGAGAACTTTTACTTAAAAGTCGCTTGCCCGGTGTCGGCGGATAAATACGATACTGCAGAGTCTGTGTTATTCCGAATTACGGTGCAATGTTGCTACCGACGTGCACGCATGTCTTATTCGTTTGAATATTACTAAAGTTCTACCCATGTAAAATTTTTAATACCCTTAAAATTCTGTTTAGGCATCGTAGAGGGCCGTTTGGTGAAACTGCCAATTAATCATTGGCCCAACATTTACTTTCTTAATCTGTAATTACTCTTCGTATTCAAACTGCAGCTTCTTACCTTACCATGATAGGCTTTTATTATTGGGCCCCAGGCTTTTGGTGCAATTGCTGAGAATAATTTTGCATTAGCCTTTCACTGTTATTTTGTTAACTATCTCCACTATACCACCTGTAACTTTCATGATTCTGACTTACCCATGAAACATACATTTTATTGAGCCTTAACCCACTTTTGGAATTGTTAAGTTTGTTATTTGAGTTTCTTAAATTTCTCCAATTCAGAACATAACGGTTTCTTGGCTTAGTTGTGGAAGTCTCTTGTCATTTGACGTTAAGGCGTTTAGTTTGGTGGTTGTTGATCAGTAACCCCTTACTAAGTATTTGCGATGGTCTAATTTAAACATACTTTTTGTAGTCCCAGTATCCTTCCGCTCCCCAGCCATCTCCCTACTGCTTCCATATGTCTCAATTATAGTGGTTGTGATCGGACTTCGTGTGGATTTGACACATAATGTTCGAGTCGAGAGAGAAAGAATGACTATGCGAATAAATCTAAATGTCATTTGATGGAGCCAGTTAACTGCCAGGTGGACAGGGAGTTATTATCATTCCACATTATCGTGAAGAGTCTACCGGGACTGAATTATTCAGTAGTAGGTGCTGCTCTGTCTACCTGTTACAGTCCTGCGCTATTGTCAGTAACTCGTCTTCACCCAACCTCAAAGTACCACCAGCATCTTGAGATTTCTCAGCACACTCTGTGTCATAGGTGTCTCCTCAGTGTGTCGTGGGCGACGATAAAGTACTAGTGCCTTCATCGGAAGATTCTTGAGTCCTATATTTTCGATCGTGTCGGAGACAGACACCTCTGAAGTGTTCAACTAACGAATGATAGTTCTCACTTCGGATGGCAACGTTAGTTGTAGCTACGCTTGCGTTTCGTTGACTTGGATGGTTGGTTGGTTGGGTTGGGGAAGGAGACCAGACAGCGTGGTCATCGGTCTCATCGGATTAGGGAATAATGGGGAAGGAAGTCGGCCGTGCCCTTTCAGAGGAACCATCCCGGCATTTGCCTGGAGTGATTTAGGGAAATCACGGAAAACCTAAATCAGGATGGCTGGACGCGGGATTGAACCGTCGTCCTCCCGAATGCGAGTTCAGTGTTTTGACTTGGATGCACACCGCCAATTGGTTCGTTGTAAATCCCTAAATTCTATGGTTCTCGGACTAAATGTCGTTGTACTTCATGCCGAACGTTTCCATTTTGCATTGGGCATATGTGAATGGGCGTTGTGAAGTAAATTATGGATTTTCTTTGCAATCCTCCGTTAGTCCTTGATCTGCAGTATGAAATATCGACACTATGTTCGATGACGTTTCTGTCTTTCATTCATTCTAGGAGGAGATGCCTTCGCTCACTCTTTCCACGGTGTCTGGGGTTCCTCGTTTCCTTCCACGGACTCCTGTACATCCTCATTCGTCTCTTTTTTTTCACATTTTCGAGGAACTTTTGCAGAGGATCTTGAGAGACGGTATCGTTGATTGTCATCTTAGACGTCAGTTTGTCTGCGTTTTGGATTCTGTTAGTAAGATAATCAACGGCAACACATATACCTATCGGCTTTTTTGACATTGAGTGTAAGTCTAATGTTGCTGTTGAATGTTTCTTGGACCAAAGCGTTGAGATAGCTACGATACTGGTCCCAATATATTTCCTTCCATGTCCACAGCTTTGAGACCGGTTCATCAGGATCTCAAATTCTATACATCTAGTTGCCCTTCGCGTGTGACCTGGCCGTTTACTATATAAACCTCTGTGCCGATATTTAACATTAAACACAGATGGGCGACGCTCGAATCGTTTTCTAACACTGATTCGACATTGTCGTAGGATCGAGCCATACATCCTCAGCCTTTCATGCCCAACACCTAAACTTGCTGCAAAAGTAATGTAATCATGTGATACTTATCGAAACAGCGGCAAGTCATGCAAATTTGTATAAATACAAGTTAAATTCAAAGGAAAAATTAACAAAATTGGTATAGGAGTATATTCTCCTAAACAGCTTATGTTGCTATAACCAAAACATATATACTGCAATGAACTTATAATTTATTGTATCAACTGAAACACACACAATTTACGAGAGTGCTACCACAAATCTTGTTTAACCATGAAACAAAATGACAAAAATTACAAAATATAGTGAAGACCATGTGATTACATTTTTAAAAAACCATACCTGATTCCCCAGTTAACAAACAACATTGGTCCACAAGTCCAGACTACAACGCCGTTGAACAAAACACAAAATATGCGCCAGCTCACAAATACGCAAAGTTCAGTATACAATCAACGCATCAGAAATCGCGTGGAACTTGAGTAGATTCCACCATTCTATGGAATCAAAATTTCAGATTTCAGCCGCAAATGGAGTTCAACATTGCACATCACCTAATATTCGTGAAATGTTACAGTTACAGCTGGCTCACTGTCCCACTTCATTAGAAACTATTCTAAATGCCAATACGTATTAAAGTATTTGAGCGGCGACTTGCCTCCCAAAATCTATCACTTGACAAGTCCAAAAAATCACCCTATCACTTCCCCAACGTAAAATTTACCTTCAGGAGCAATCTTCACAGCGTGATTCCCCAACACGGAATGACCAAGTGCAACTGCTCACTTGATTTAGAAGCCATGTGTTTGCCCACCAAAATACACAATGAATACAAAATAGGGAAAATGGACAACAGCTTAAAATATGTACCACATACAATTACAACACGTATGTTAAATGAAAAGTCTTTGCTTTCCAGTTCCGCTCAGATCATACAAATTATCCTATGTCCAATTAAATAAATGATGAAAGTTGCACATCCAAGCTTAGGATAAATGACAAAGTAATTGAATTGTTAATAAAATTAAAGAAATTATACATATCCAAAGGGAAATTATTGTCGGAAGTACTGCTTCATACATAGGAAAGGCAAAACAACCTTCGGTGAAATCAAAACCAAGGGTGGTAACATTCAGAGTGGAACCGGAATTCCACTGTTAAACGCAAATGAGAGAGCGGACAGGAGTAAAGAGAGCAATGAAGGCTTCTAAGAGGGTGACTTGTCTGATGTGATAGAAGAAGGAAAAGAAGTCGATTTAGAAGAGATGGGGGATACAATATTAGAATTAGAATTCAAGAGAGCTTTGGAGACGTAACATAAAATAAAGCAAAAGAGTAGATAATATTCCATCAGAATTTTTAAAATGATTGGGGAACTTGCCAACAAAACTACTATTCACAATGGTGTGTGGAAAGCATGAGACTGGCGACATACCATCCGACTTTCGGAAAAATATCATCCACACAATTCCGAAAACTGCAAGAGCTCAGAAGTGCGAAAATTATCGCAAAATCAGCTCAACCGCTCATTCATCAAGTTGCTCACAAGAACAATATGCAGACGAATGGAATGGATCTGCTGAATGGAATGAAGTCTAATGAGTAAAGAATATGGACTTAGAGTAAATCGAAGACAGATGAAAGTAATGAGAAGTATCAGAAATGAGAACTGCAATACTTAACGTAAGGATTGATGGTCACGAAGTAGAGGAAGTTAAGGAATTCTGTTATCTAGGCAGCAAAATAACCAATGAAAGATGGAGAAAAGAGGACGTCAAAAGCGGACTAGCACTGGCAAAAAGTGCATTTCTGGCCAAGATAAGTCTACTGATATCAAACATAGATCTTAATTTGAGGAAGAAATTTCTGAGAATGTACGTTTGGAGCACAGCATTCTATGGTAGTGAGACATTGACTCTGGGGAAAGCGTAACAGAACAGAACCAAAGAATTTGAGTTGTGGTGGTACAGACGACTGTTGAAAATCATGTGGCTTAAGAAGGTAAGGAATGATAAAGTTCTGTGGAGACATGGAAAGGAAAGCAACAAGTGGAAAACACTGACAAGAAAAAGGGACATGATGATAGGACATCTTTTAACACATCAGGAAAGACTTCCATGGCACTAGAGGAAGCTGTAGAAGGCAGCTTCGAGCTAGATAGTAATCCCTTGATGGTACCTTTAATGTCAATGTTGTCTTACACCGAAGCGCCAAAGAAACTGGTATAGTCATCCATATTCAATTACAGAGGTATGTAAAGAGACAGAATACGGGGCTGCGGCAGGCAACGCCTATATAAGGCAACAAGTATCTGGCGCAGTTGATACATTGGTCACTGCTCCTACAGTGGCAGGTTACCAAGATATAAATGAGTCTGAACGTAGTGTTGTACTCGGGGCACAAGCCCTGAGAAACAGCATCTCTGAGGTAACGATAATATGGGCATTTTCCCGTACGATCATTTAACGAGTGTACCGTGAATATCAGGAATCCGGTAAAAAATTGAATTTCAGTCATCGCTGTGGCAGGAAAAAGATCCTGCGAGAACGGGACCAACGACGACTGAAGAGAATCTTTCAGCATGACGGAAGCGCAACCATTCCGCATATTGCTGCAGATTTCGATGTTGGGCCATCAACAAGTATCAGCGTGCGAACCGTTCGACGAAACATCGTCGGTGTGGGCTTTCGGAGCCGAAAGTCCACTAGTGTACCCTTGATGACTTCACGACACAAAGCTTTATGCCTGGCCTGGACACGTCAGCACCGGCAATGGACTGTTGATGACTACAAACATGTTGCCTGTTCGGACGAGTCTCGTTTAAAATTATATCAAACAGATGGACGTGTACTGGTATGGACAAAATCTCATGAATCCATGGAGTCTGTCTGTCAGCAAAAATGTTCAAAATGTTCATATGTGTGTGAAATCTTATGGGACTTAACTGCTAAAGTCATCAGTCCCTAAGCTTACACACTACTTAACCTAAATTATCGTAAGGACAAACACACACACCCATGCCCGAGAGAGGACTCGAACCTCCGCCTGTCAGCAGGGGACTGTTCAAGCTGGTGAAGGCTCTGTAATGGTGTAGTTCTGTGGAGTTGGAGTGATAGGGGACCCCTTATACGTCTAGATGCGGCTCTGATAGGTGACACGTACGTAAGCATTTTGTCTAATAACCTGCATCCATTCATGTCCACTGTGAATTCCGACGGACTTGGGGAATTCCAGCAGGAAAATGCGACACCCCATACATCAAGAATTGCTGCAGAGTGGATCCAGGAACACTGTTGTGAGTTTAAACACTTCCACTGGCCACCAAATACCCCAGACATGAACATCATTGAGCGTATCTGGGATGCCTCGCAGCGTGCTGTTTAGAATAGATCTCCACTCCCTCGTACTCTGACGGATTTATGGACAGCCCTGAAGGATTCATGATGGCAATGATCTCCAGCATTACTTCAGACATTAGTCGAGTCAATACCATGTCGTGTTGCAGCACTGTTGCTTTGTCGCTTGGGACCTAAACGATATTGGGCAGGTGTGCCAGTTTGATTTGCTCTTCAGTGTAGTTTGGGTGGCTTCAAAGCTAGACACATGATTTTGCATGATGATCTTTACTGATACTGTTCAGTGTACAGTATATTCATCAACATTTATAATTTGAATGATGTGAATATAGTTATTATAAACAGCCAAAACCAGTCATATATTAATTGTCTGATGTTCATTATGATATCAGCAGTAAAAGATGTTAATTAATTTTTTAAAGACTTCAATAATTTGTGTTTAAACTGCTGTTTCATTTCAGGCTTCATAACGATATTGTTGTTAAAACACGACAAAAAGCTAAGTTGATGAAACAAAAGAAGCAAAAAAGGTATATGTAGATGGATTATTTTCAGTATAATAATCGTTAAAATTGTACTTCATTTGAACTATTTGTTCAGTAATGAAATTTATATCAGTATTATATAATCTATCAGCTAACAGTATTTCATGAAATATTTAAATCTGTCACGTACTCAGTTTCATACACACTTTGATATTGTCCAAATTTCCGCCATACTGAATTCAGACATATATTCATAAAATCTCCTTTTCCAGAACTTACTTTTATTTCCTCAAGATCTAAGTCAGTACCTATTTTTTCTTTCATATATTTTTATATGTTTCATCATCATAAAAATCATCAGGACTGGCTTCGAATTTCATTTTAATAAAACCCGTGGTCTAGGTGTAGCGTCTTTGATTCATAATCAAAACGTCTTCGGTCCCGGGTTCGATCCCTACCACTGCCTAAATTTTGATAAATAATCAGCATTGGCGGCCAAAGACTTCCGGCATAAGAAGTCAGCCTCATTCTGCCAACGGCCTTGTCAAAGAGGTCGGAGGAGCGGATAGAGGATCAGGGCACTCTCTTGTCCTAGGGGTGGGAAATTGCCCCTAAAGGCGGAAGAATCAGCAATGATCAGCGACATGAGGATGCAAGAAGGCAATGGAAACCACTGCATTAAATACACGTTACGTGTATTCACAGGACATGTGGCCTGTAATTGAAGAAGTGTCATGATGATCTCTCCATTGTCAAAAGATTCCTGAATAGTCCCCCATTCGGATCTCCGGGAGGGGACTGCCAAGGGGGAGGTTACCATGAGAAAAAGATTGAATAATCAACGAAATGATAACGTTCTACGAGTCGGGGCGTGGAATGTCAGAAGCTTGAACGTGACAGGGAAACTAGAAAATCTGAAAAGGGAATGCAAAGGCTCAATCTAGATATAGTAGGGGTCAGTGAAGTGAAGTGGAAGGAATACAAGGATTTCTGGTCAGATGAGTATCACGTAATATCAACAGCAGCAGAAAATGGTATAACAGGTGTAGGATTCGTTATGAACAGGAAGGTAGGGTAGAGGGTGTGTTACTGTGAACAGTTCAGTGACCGGATTGTTCTAATCAGAATCGACAGCAGACCAACACCGACAACGATAGTTCAGGTATACATGCCGACGTCGCAAGCTGAAGATGAACAGATAGAGAAAATGTATGAGGGTATTGAAAGGGTAATGCAGTATGTAAAGGGGGACGAAAATCTAATAGTCATGGGCGACTGGAATGCAGTTGTAGGGGAAGCAGTAGAGGAAAAGGTTACAGGAGAATATGGGCATGGGACAAGGAATGAAAGAGGAGAAAGACTAATTGAGTTTGAAACTTCCCCTTTTTATAACAACTATACACGACTGTGCTTAAACTGATACACAATATTTTTTGCGCAACGCAATCTGACTTTCAAAAATCCCTACAAAAGAATGGCCTTGACTAACGTTAACCTATACCTTTCACAAATCACTTACCTCACCAAAAATCTTCGTTACTCGAACTACTGCAAAACAGCGAGCGCCACTACTGCCAGCTAAATAAAAGATTCAAACTACGGAAGGCACTAATTACTGATAGGCATAGTTAGGAAATGAAAGATTTTGACAGAGAACAAACAATGTATTTACCTTAATAGTCATAATATATATAGCAGTTCATGACATCCAGTCTTACAAATTTCAAAACTCCGCCATTTCTCTCCCCACATCCACCACTGCTGGCGGCTCACCTCCAACTGCACAACGCTACTCGCTGTTCACATCCAGCTGCCGCTGCCCAACACTACAATGGCAGACAACAATGCTAACTAGCCACAGACTTCACACAGCACAGCCAGTGATTTTTATACAGAGGTGGCGTTACCAATAAAAAAACCTAAACAGCCTACTTACAAGTTCTGTAACAAGTTTCAGCTAGTAATTGCGAATACCCTGTTCAAGAATCACAAGAGGAGGAGGTATACTTGGAAAAGGCCGGGAGATACGAGAAGATTTCAATTAGATTACATCAAGGTCAGACAGAGTTTCCGAAATCAGATACTGGAATGTAAGGCGTACCCAGGAGCAGATATAGACTCGGATCACAATATAGTAGTGATGAAGAGTAGGCTGAAGTTAAAGACATTAGTCAGGAAGAATCAATACGCAAAGATGTGGCATACGGAAGTACTAAGGAATGGAGAGATACGTTTGAAGTTCTCTAACTCTTTAGATACAGCAATAAGGAATAGCGCAGTAGGCAGTACAGCTGAAGAGGAATGGAAATCTCTAAAAAGGGCCATCAGATGAGTTGGGAAGGAAAACATAGGTACAAAGAAGGTAGCTGCGAAGAAACCATGGGTAACAGAAGAAATACTTCAGTTGATTGATGAAAGGAGGAAGTACAAAAATTTTCCGGGAAAATCAGGAATGCAGAAATACAAGTCGCTGAGGAATGAAATACATAGGAAGTGCAGGGAAGCTAAGACGAAATGGCTGCAGGAAAAATGTGAAGACATCGAAAAAGACATGATTGTCAGAAGGACAGATCATCATACAGGAAAGTCAAAAGAACCTTTGGTGACAGTAAAAGAAACGGTGGTAACATTAAGAGTGCAACGGGAATTCCACTGTTAAATGCAGAGGAGAGAGCAGATAGGTGGAAAGAATACATTGAAAGCCTCTATGAGGGTGAAGATTTGACTGATGTGATAGAAGAAGAAACAGGAGTCGATTCAGAAGAGATAGGGGATCCAGTATTAGAATCGGAATTTAAAAGAGCTTTGGAGGTCTTACGGTCAAATAAGGCAGATGGGATGGATAACATTCCATCAGAATTTCTAAAATCATTGGGGGAAGTGGCAACAAAACGACTATTCACGTTGGTGTGTAGAATATATGAGTCTGGCGATATACCATCTGACTTTCGGAAAAGCATCATCCACACAATTCCCAAGACGGCAAGAGCTGACAAGTGGGAGAATTACCGCACAATCAGCTTAACAGCTCATGCATCGAAGCTGCTTACAAGAATAATATACAGAAGAATGGAAAAGAAAATTGACAATGCGCTAGGTGACGATCAGTTTGGCTTTAGGAAAAGTAAAGGGACGAGAGAGCCAATTCTGACGTTACAGCTAATAATGGAAGCAAGGTTAAGGAAAAATCAAGACACTTTCATAGGATTTGTCGACCTGGAAAAAGCGTTCGACAATATGAAATGGTGCAAGCTGTTCGAGATTCTGAAAGAAGTAGGGGAAGCTATAGGGAGAGACGGGTCATATACAATATGTACAACAACCAAGAGGGAATAATAAGAGTGGACGATCAAGAACGAAGTGCTCATATTAAGAAGAGTGTAAGACAAGGCTGTAGCCTTTCGCCCCTACTCTTCAATCTGTACATCGAGGAAGCAATGATGGAAATAAAAGAAAGGTTCAAGAGTGGAATTAAAATATAAGGTGAAAGGATATCAATGATACGATTCGTTGATGACATTGCTATCCTGAGTGAAAATGAAGAAGAATTAAATGATCTGCTGAACGGAATGGACAGTCTAATGCGTACACAGTATGGTTTGAGAGTAAATCGGAGAAAGACAAAGGTATTGAGAAGTAGTAGAAATGAGAACAGCGAGAAACTTAACATCAGGATTGAAGGTCACGAAGTCAATGAAGTTAAGGAATTCTGCTACCTAGGCAGTAAAATAACCAATGATGGACGGAGCAAGGAGGACATCAAAAGCAGACTCACTATGGCAAAAAAGGCATTTCTGGCCAAGAGAAGTCTACTAATATCAAATACCGGCCTTAATTTGAGGAAGAAATTTCTGACGATGTACGTCTGTAGTGCAGCATTGTATGGTAGTGAAACATGGACTGTGGGAAAACCGGAACAGAAGAGAATCGAAGCATTTGAGATGTGGTGCTATAGACGAATGTTGAAAATTAGGTGGACTGATAAGGTAAGGAATGAGGAGGTTCTACGCAGAATCCGAGTGGAAAGGAATATGTGGAAAACACTGATAAGGAGAAGGGACAGGATGATAGGACATCTGCTAAGACATGACGGAATGATTTCCATGGTACTAGAGGGAGCTGTAGAGGGCAAAAACTGTAGAGGAAGACAGAGATTGGAATACGTCAAGCAAATAATTGAGGACGTAGGTTGCAAGTGCTACTCTGAGATGAAGAGGTTAGCACAGGAAAGGAATTCGTGGCGGGCCGCATCAAATCAGTCAGTAGACTGATGACAAAAAAAATCTTTGATGTAATTTTTTAAAAGCATCTCACCTTATTCCTAAAAATTCCAGAGTTTGTAGATATAAAAAAAAATATATCGTTTTTCTTTGGAATTCTTCAATTCATCAGTTCTCCATGTTCTAATAATACTTCTTTCTTCAACTGTGTTAATCAACTGTCTTTTCTTCCGCACATTTCACACACAAAGGAAACAACAGTTTTTCATTTTCTTCTGTCTGTATTCATAGCGGTAAAACTGGATGATATAAGCATCTAGATGCCAATACTTTGTCTTATTAAAGCAAATCATTCACTGTTATAATATTCTGGTGTATTTATTTTATTGGATAATGTATGGGATAAAAGTCATAACAATGTATAGTAGGATAAAGGCCACAAACATCGATATATTGTAGTTTTGTGTTAACAGCATCTGCTGTAGCCCTTAATTTTGTTTTATTTGTATGACCACTCAAAGAAGTACAGTTTGGATATAAGGGTTCAACATTTTCAGGTAAGTTTTCTTAGGTTTTTTGTACATAGGTGGGTTAATCCAATTACATTTCCACATCTCAGCCAAATTGTATCCAACATTTCGTATTTCTACACTTCCCTTAATGTCTTTTGTTATAAACTGTCCTCAGTTTCTTCATTTTTGTTGTTAATGGTTTCAGTTTAAAACATTTTTTACAACTGTGTCAGAAACAGCCATGGCATTCATAAACAGTGTTTGTCCCTTTATCAAACCCATTTATTTTTGTTCCACATATTTTTACATCCTTGCCATTGAGTGTGTTTTACACAGTTCTATTGTTGAGACCATTTAACCAACCTATAGACTTTTTATAACTTTCTTTTTGTGCTTTATCCAATACTACAGTTGCATTTTCAGATGAATTATTAGATCTGTAAGTGGCCATTCAAACTCTAGCAATTAAATAACAGGATGGATCAATATAAGCTATTTCTAGAATCTGCTTTTTTCATTTCTAAGCTACCGCTTCTTAAAGTATCTGCATCAGAAACACAGCACTAAACAATTTTTTCTTCGTATTGAATATACAATTTTCTTTAACTCTCTCACTAAGCAATTTGAGAAATTCTTCTCTTGCTTTTGGTTTCATAGCGTCAGCACAATAATATTCGATATTAGCAATCGGTCCTTCATAAGCCCATACTCTAAAATAGTGTTTTGTTTCTCCACTAGACCGAGCTGCAAGTTCCTCCAAAAAAAGTAACACAACACACACACACACACACAAATGTCATACTAACAAATGTAAATCCACCTGATTATGGAGGTTTAAACCTTTGAAACACATCATGGAGATAAATAAACAGTAACTGGTAATAATAAACTTGTTGTTTCATTTAATATCCAAACTGACCGTTCCAACATTTACTACACATTTTTTTTAAAACCAACAAATTCAAAATCGCCTCCAATGAACTCACAGTGAATGTGATTTAAAGTTGTATCATTTTGTCTGAAAACACGTTTAACAGGAGGACTGTCTCTGGCTAATTGTTTTGGTGTTTTTGAATAAGTATGAACTAATTAAAACTATCTGCTCTTTATGTCTGCCTCTAATAAATTATTGTGAAGTATCTTGATTTTCAGAAATGGAATCTTCGAATGTAGTAACACAATTACCTTCACATTAGTCTAGTGGTATAATATCGTAACTATTTTCAGTAAAAGTGGTAATCGTCTCATTATGCTTATCTTCAATCGTTTTGCATTTTTTTATACGTTCTTCATATTTCGGTTGATCTAAACGTTTTGACTAAATACGCAGATAGTTAATTTTATCGCATGCTAGAATATAATTGTAAATTTATTAACGCCATTTTTGCACAACCTATTGGTCCTGTTATTATGCACCAAACAGAGTTAGGAAAGAGTTTGCCGTGATTATATTTTGACTTCTTCTCAGGGATTCTTATTTTTTGTCCCTAATCGGTTTTCATTTATTTACATAAATTTTCATTAGTATAAATGAGTCACATTTTTCAGTTGAGTGGTAAGTCATCTGTTCTTAAAAAAAGATGAACTGTACCTATACGAGACTGCTATGGTAGTGTTGCACTAGTAGGTTTTTTACAACTTTTTTATCTTAGAATACTACATCAAAAGGTAAACAACTTTACTGCTCTGGAGAACCAATAGAAATCTCTGTTCGTCAATTCAGCTCGAAAAATGGAAAAAAACGTTCATTTGTAAAAGCTCAGTATTAACATTAAAACACACGAAATTTTAAGCAGAGTAAGTATTGCGAGCGATCTAAAACTGTGTATGGGTATAAGGAATAGTATTAGAAGTGTGCTTGGATTTAGTGCACAAACTATAAAAGCCAATAGAAAGACCACTGGTAACGAAGTTCCTAACATTATTCTACTTCAGTTAATTAATATTAATTTTAATCTATCTGATGGAATGTTTGTAAAGCATGCCAAACATTTTCATTGAGAAATAAATATTATTACCTCATTCAAGCCTAATGCAGAATTTGGTGGACCAAATTATCTGTATATATTCGAATTCTTGATCATAGTTAACATTCACAAATAACTATAACCGATGAAAATGAGAATTTGATTGACATCAGTGAGCTACTGTGACAGTTGTTTTAGAGATGTCTTAGTCGTAGACCAAAACTCTGGTTTCGCTAGTACTTAATAAAGTTTTTACATAATAAATGAACAAGATTGAAAGCTATCAGTATAAAAAAAATTTAAATGTGTGTGAAATATTATGGGACGTAACCGCTAAGGTCATCAGTCCCTAAGCTTACACACAACTTAACCTAAATTATCCTAAGGAAAAACACACACACCCATGCCTGAGGGAGGACTCTTAACCTCCACCAGGACCAGCCCCACAGTCCATGGTTGCAGCGCCATAGACTGCTCGGCTAATCCCGCGCGCCCTATCAGTTTTACACAATCCCTGTGAATGAGAAGGTAAAAATAACCTAAATGCCTCCAACAAGACCACTGATATATATATATATATATATATATATATATATATATATATATATATATGGTGCTACAGAAGAATGCTGAAGATTAGGTGGGTACATCGTATAACTAATGAGGAGGTATTGAATAGGATTGGGGAGAAGAGAAGTTTGTGGCACAACTTGACTAGAAGAAGGGATCGGTTGGTAGGACATGTTCTGAGGCATCGAGGGATCACCAACTTAGTACTGGAGGGCAGCGTGGAGGGTAAAAGTCGTAGAGGGAGACCAAGAGATGAATACACTAAACAGATTCTGAAGGACATAGATTGCATTAGGTACTGGGAGATGAAGAAACTTGCACAGGATAGAGTAGCATGGAAAGCTATATCAAACCAGTCTCAGGAATGAAGACCACAACAACATATATATATATATATATATATATATATATATATCATACCTAACACTTGGTTCAAGAACCATAAAAGAAGGTTGTATACCTGGAAGAATACTGGCGGTACTAAAAGGTATCAGATAGATTATATAATGGTAAGACAGAGATTTAGGAACCAGGTTTTAAACTGTAAGACATTTCCAGGGGCAGATGTGGATTCTGACCACAATCGATTGGTTATGAACTGCAGATTGAAACTGAAGAAACTGCAAAAAGGTGGGAATCTAAGGAGATGGGACCTCGATAAACTGAAAGAACCAGAGGTTGTATAGAGTTTCAGGGAGAGCATAAGGGAACAATTGACAGGAATGGGGGGAAGAAATACAGTAGAGGAAGAATGGGTAGCTTTGAGGGATGAAGTAGTAAAGGCACCAGAGGATCAAATAGGTAAAAAGACGAGGGCTAGTAGAAATCCTTGGGTAACAGAAGAAATATTGAATTTAATTGATGAAAGGAGAAAATATAAAAATGCAGTAAATGAAGCAGGCAAAAAGGAATACAAACGTCTCAAAAATGAGATCGACAGGAAGTGCAAAATGGCTAAGCAGGGATGGCTGGAGGACAAATGTAAGGATGTAGAGGCTTGTCTCACTAGGGGTAAGATAGATACTGCCTACAGGAAAATTAAAGAGACCTTTGGAGAGAAGAGAACCACTTGTATGAATATCAAGAGCTCAGATGGCAACCCAGTTCTAAGCAAAGAAGGGAAGGCAGAAAGGTGGAAGGAGGATATAGAGGGTTTATACAAGGGCGATGTACTTGAGGACAATATTATGGGAATGGAAGAGGATGTAGATGAAGACGAAATAGGAGATAAGATACTGCGTGAAGAGTTTGACAGAGCACTGAAAGACCTGAGTCGAAACAAGGTCCCGGGAGTAGACAACATTCCATTAGAACTACTGATGGCCTTGGGAGAGCCAGTCATGACAAAACTCTACCATCTGGTGAGCAAGATGTATGAGACAGGCGACAAACCCTCAGACTTCAAGAAGACTATAATAATTCCAATCCCAAAGAAAGCAGGTGTTGACAGATGTGAAAATTACCGAACTATCAGTTTAATAAGTCACAGCTGCAAAATACTAACGCGAATTCTTTACAGACGAATGGAAAAACTGGTAGAAGCGGACCTCGGGGAAGATCAGCTTGGATTCCGTAGAAATGTTGGAACACGTGAGGCAATACTAACCTTACGACTTATCTTAGAAGAAAGATTAAGAAAAGGCAAACCTACATTTCTAGCATTTGTAGACTTAGAGAAAGCTTTTGAGAATGTTAACTGGAATACTCTCTTTCAAATACTGAAGGTGGCAGGTATAAAATACAGGGAGCGAAAGGCTATTTACAATTTGTACAGAAATCAGATGGCAGTTATAAGAGTCGAGGGGCATGAAAGGGAAGCAGTGGTTGGGAAAGGAGTGAGACAGGGTTGTAGCCTCTCCCCGATGTTATTCAATCTGTATATTGAGCAAGCAGTAAAGGAAACAAAAGAAAAATTCGGAGTAGGTATCAAAATTCATGGAGAAGAAGTAAAAACTTTGAGGTTCGCCGATGACATTGTAATGCTGTCAGAGACAGCAAAGGACTTGGAATAGCAGTTGAACGGAATGGACAGTGTCTTGAAAGGAGGATATAAGATGAACATCAACAAAAGCAAAACAAGGATAATGGAATGTAGTCAAATTACATTGGGTGATGCTGAGGGAATTAGATTAGGAAATGAGACACTTAAAGTAGTAAAGGAGTTTTGCTATTTAGGGAGTAAAATAACTGATGATGGTCGAAGTAGAGAGGATATAAAATGTAGACTGGCAATGGCAAGGAAATCGTTTCTGAAGAAGAGAAATTTGTTAACATCGAGTATAGATTTAAGTGTCAGGAAGTCGTTTCTGAAAGTATTTGTATGGAGTGTAGCCATGTATGGAAGTGAAACATGGACGATAACTAGTTTGGACAAGAAGAGAATAGAAGCTTTCGAAATGTGGTGCTACAGAAGAATGCTGAAGATAAGGTGGGTAGATCACGTAACTAATGAGGAGGTACTGAATAGGATTGGGGAGAAGATAAGTTTGTGGCACAACTTGACTACAAGAAGGGATCGGCTAGTAGGGCATGTTTTGAGGCATCAAGGGATCACAAATTTAGCATTGGAGGGCAGCATGGAGGGTAAAAATCGTAGAGGGGGACCAAGAGATGAATACACTAAGCAGATTCAGAAGGATGTAGGTTGCAGTAGGTACTGGGAGATGAAGAAGCTTGCACAGGATAGAGTAGCATGGAGAGCTGCATCAAACCAGTCTCAGGACTGAAGACCACAACAACAAACAAATATATATATATGTGTATATATATATATATATATATATATATATATATATATATATATATATATATATATATATATATATATATGAGATGGTTTGGCTTCCTAATCTTGCTCAACAGTACATTAGCTTTAGTATTATTGGAAATGTTGGTACAGATTATCCAACTTATGAGCCAAAGCTTTTATTCATTTACCGTAGTCTCTAGCCAAAGAGACATCTATGCAAGGACATATACTTATAAATGGGAAAATAAAAAGCAAGGAAAATTAAGTAATTTACCTCTTAGAATTATTTGGTGGATTTTTTTATAAACTTCAAAGAAGTTAAGTGGAAAGTATATTTAACTGTAATTTTTACTCTGTGTTCTCGTGCAAATCATGCCACTCTTAGATGAGCAGATCGTAATCAAACTAGAATTGAAAATGTGAGCACACCTCCTAAGGAATGAAAAATTGTTGTACAATCGATGGAAATTCGTGTTCCAGTTGTCAAATATGAACCGGAATATTCACTCAAATTAGAACAAATAAGCCTGTGTACTTAATAGCAACACGAAAAAATATAGCGGTTCAGTTAATTCCGAACATAATCTTCGCGAAGTATCGTGCACACAGGGTCAGTGGCCTGAAACTCGATGTGAGTGGAAGGTGTTCAATAGGAAACGTTTTCTACTTTTTAATTTGACTGTATTAAGTGTAACCAGAAGAAATGTAATACAGAAGTAGTGAGTGAGTATGTAAATATTAAATTAAATCATCAAATGCTTGTTCACGAAGAAGCCACCTAATGCACTCAACGCCCTCACATACCAATTATTTTGCTGCACAGGTAGCAGAATTCCCTAACTTTACCTACTTCGTGACCATCAATCCTGATGTTAAATTTCTCGCTGTTCTCATTTCTGATACTTCTCATTACTTTCCTCTTTCTTTGATTTACTCTCAGTCATTATTCTTTACTCATTACACTCTTCATTCTGTTCAGCAGATCATGTAATTCTTCTTCACTTTCACCCAGGAGAGCAATGTCATCAGGTAATCGTATCATTGATATGTCCTCACCTTGAATTTTAATCCCACTCCAGAGTTGTTTTTTTTTATTTCCATCACTGCTTCTTCGATTTACAGATTGAATACTAGGATGCGAAACGCTACATCCCTTACACCCTTTTTAATCTGAGCACTTGGTTTTTGGTCATTCACTCTTATAATTCCCTCTTGATTTCCATGCGTGCTGTACATTACCCGTCTCTCCCTATGGCTTACCCACACTTTTTTTTAGAATTTCGAACATGATTTTGAACTGTCGAACGCTTTTTGCAGATCGACAAATCCTATGAACGTCTCTTCAACAGTTATTAACTTTTAATGGTTATTGTATGATTATTCATCCACGTATAAACGATTTTAATGTTACATTACGTCTAACTCAATGCGATGTTTACTCTGATGTCATTGTTTTTGCTATAAATTGAAACTGTGAACTAATGTTTAGTTTTAAAACATTTCTAAGTAGACCTAGTCTGCCATATTGAGATAGACGCCATCTTTAGAGCGAGCACCTTGCTGCACGTGCTGGTGATCAAGCCAACGCTCACCTCATCCCTTGGATTGCGCTGGTAAAACACACCTCCGTTCCCCTAAATCGCTCTCCACTGCTGGCGGCCGCCAAGTCCCGCTCATCGTAGCCGGTCCAACCCGGTCCAGCGTTTCCGCGCTTTGCCTCGGCTCCCTAACTAAATCAGTACAATGCCAAGGGTAGAATAATTTTAGACTGCTGGTATGTCTCCAGCTTATGCACTACGTTACATGTAGGATTAAGTCTTCTAGAACTCCATGAACAGAGCTTCTATTTGATAGGGCCACATGTGAATGTTGAATGTGCGACGTACGTTCAATAAGTAACGCAACACATTATTTTTTTTATGAAAGCAGGTTGCTTTTATTCAGGACTTCAATACACCATATTATTCCCCACTGCTTTGGCTACAAAATCCTATTTTTCAACATTATTCGTTCAATCAACGGAGAGCTTGCACGGTACCATTCCACTGGACGACGTCAGAACTATCGTTCTGCTGCATCAATAACGTCCCCCTCATCTACGTACTGCTGCCCGTGTTGTGCATATCTCATTGGGCTAAACACAAAGTTGGAAAGTGCGAGATCGCGGCTATGGGACTAACTGGGATTAAAAGTTCAATGAACTTTTGTGAGCTCCCCTCAGGTGCGCAGACGTGTGTCATGCCCTGTGTTGTCATGAGGAAGGAGAAGTTTGTTGCATTTTTGTGGCGGCGAAAACGCTGAAGTCGTTTCTTCACAGTACACTTCAGAGTTGATCGCTGTACCCTGTAGGAGGGCATAAAACAGAACAACGTCTTGAGAGTCTCAGAAGACCGTTGCCATGATTTTACTGGGTGAAGGTACGGCTTTTAACTTTTTCTTCAGAGGAAAGGTGATGTAGCATAGCTCTATAGATCGCCGTTTTGTTTCTGGTTCGAAATGATGAACCATCTTTCATCACCTCTGCCGATATTGGACAAAATTTTCACGATCAGTCTCGTAACATACAACCAGTTCTACACAGATATTCCTTCGACGCTCTGACAATGTCATTTTTTAGGCACGAGTAACCCAGCGGGTACACACCTTTGAATGCCCTAACTTTTGGAAGAAAGTGTCACCAGTGTGAACAGAGACATACAGTTGTGCAGCGGTGTGTTTGATGGCGATTTGTCGATAATCTCAAATGAGAGCGTCCGACATGTCAGAAGTCGCAGCTCTGCGCAGCCGGCCAGCACGTGGGACTTTTGCTTAAGACATTCTCTAATTTCTAGCGGCGTCAGTTCAAGTTAAAACCTCGAGCTTTCACCAGTTACGTATATCGTCCTCGTCAGGAGGAACTGGAAAAACTGCTGCTGTGGTGGTCTTATACAGCTCAAAGGCTGCTTCTGATTGGTCGATGCTAACATCTTCGCTGTTGAGCGCCGACAAGCTGCTCCTTCTCTGATCCTTCGACGTCATGATAGAAACCTCGACCAACGGCATATCGTGCTATCGTTCTCTGCGAGGTCTCCGTAAAAATTCTTCAAGCGCCTGTGAGTATCTGCGGTGCTCTGGCTTTCCTCCAAACGAAACTCATTGACAGCTCTCTGCTTGCAACGCACCACTGTTACAAACGCGGTTTTGAAGGCGACGTAAATTTACAGTCGCAAGCTTGAAGACTATATTCATCGCCGCCACCTGTCGCAACCTCATGAAACTATAGGGGCTGAAATTGGACTATTCCGCAATGCTCCCCAACGATCCGCATTTTTTTCAACTGAAATTGCCCGAGAAAAAAGAATGTATAGCATTACTTACTGAACGCTACTCGTATATATAATTTGAAGGAAGTACTGTTCCTCCCATGGAGGTTCACGGTGTTACTGCTGCTGCTTCGGGCTGTTGTATATGAGGAGCACGATTTGCTGCGTAATTGTCTAGTGGCGGAAGATTACCTCCAGTCAGTCCTATATTCGACAATACTGAGTGAAACTCTTTAGTCGGTTTGGCATGAGTCCCCGTAAGTACCAAAATATCAGTCGTTGTTGAGTGATGAATTGTTGCAGTTCCCCTTCCATATTTCAGACTCTGTTCGAAATCGAAATACGAAGTTTTACGTCCCTTCAGTGTAGATCCCTTAGTCTGCGATGCATGCAAATACCTGTGCTACAATGACAATTTTTTCAGTGCCTCTTTGACCTCTTTCATCTCCTTGCAAGTAGCTACTAAGGCGTCCACCGAGTTTCTGTTCATGTTGCTTGGATAATTCTCGTCATTTCACCAAACGCGTCACTGATGCCAATATTCGTCAACTCGTAGACTGGTTAACTGATAGAACTGTCAGCTGTCGCAGTTGCATAAGATCCTCTTTCTTGCTCAGCCTTTGTTTCTGTAGGTAGCATGCAAAACACCGCATTGTAGAATTTTCCCTAGCCCTTCAAGACTAATTGTGAGCAGGTCACCTCATTAAGAACTAATCTCTAAATTTTTGTGAGCAATAATAAAAGGATACTACAAAAATTACAGACGTGGGGATAGCTCATAAAGTGAGGAACTGGCAGAAAATTCGACTCTCACTAAAGCTGTCTGACTGGAGTAGTATGTTGCTTATGATTTTGACCTGATCACTGATATCGGCCTGGACAAAGATAACCAGCAAACAATTTAAAGTAAGTGAAGGTGTCAAACAGAAACAATGATTAAATTAAATACTCACGTTCAATTACACATCTGTTGGATCAACGTATAAAATGAGTAATCAAAAACCTGTGACAATTATATCCATTCAAATTTGGATGAAGAATGAATCGAAACCGGTGTCACTCCACTATCAGTAAATTACACTTGCCCTCTTAACCTTTTTTCTCTCACCTGAAGTTTAACGATAACTTTTTAAGGGGAGACGGAAGGCAAGTGGGCTTCAAAAATTCGATTTTTAGGTTTTAGCATATTTGAAATGCCTGGTCTTTCCTGCGTGAAACACTTTTTGTTTTACATAAAGATGACAATTTTTTCGTGATATATGATGGTTTTCCTGACGCTCTCTGCAATCTCGCATTTAAATGCCACGCCTTCCTTTTTGCGCAATGCAAAGGTAATGCCCAGCATTCTTTTAATCCTTGTATATTTTTCATGCTTCTATTGGTTTCTCTCTTCAATGTTTCCTACCTTCAATGTTTTCTACCCTGTATCTACTATTGACAGTCGTTTTTCCGATCGTGTTTGTTATTGTTTTCGAGCGTTAATGGTTGTACTTAACGAAGTTCGTTGTAAGTGAATACGTGTTGATTTGTATTTTCTTTGGTTCCGCGTGTTTTCATATAAATGCCGCGAATAAAGAAATTCTCTGCTAAATTACAATTCAGAGGAAATAAATAAGTAAAGGAAAATGAGGTTAGTGGGTCAAAGGACCCAAGAATGTTAGGCATGAAGAAAATCAGCACATCAAGAAAGAAACTACAGCGTCTTAAGGCATTTCCTCCCAGTCAGCTTGTGGAGATGAACATTCGTTTGGAAATATTATGGTGACCCTTAGCATGCTCTGTGATCTAATTTCCAAAAATACTGTGTGCAGAATATGTACTGATGACATATCTTTGTGTGAGAAAGAGCGTCTTCATAAAGGGATTGTGTTTAACCTGACATTGAGTTGTACAAAATTTGATGGACTTGCTACAACAATTAAATCGAAAATGGCAAATAATAATTTATATGAGAACAACATAAGGCTAGTTAATGGTCTCAGATCTGCTGGTAAAGGGATGGAGGCAGGCTAACTCTTATGTGCATTTCTTGACATTCCAAATCCTCCTGCAAAATTTATGACTTACAATAATGTTATTGGTACTGCTGTTACTGGAGTTTGTAACATCTCAATAAGGGAAGCAGCTCAAGAAGCACTCAAGGAAACTGATGACATTGAAAGTGGTGATCTCTGTGCATGTTTTGATGGCAGCTGGCAGAAACGTAGACACACTTCACTAAATGGTGTCGTGATAGCTACATCATTTGATATCGGCAAGGTAACTGATGTAGAGATTCTAAGCAAGTACTGTAAAACTTCTGGCAGTGGAACTGAGAAAGAGCATGAACATAACTGTCAGACGAATTATACTGGTCCAAGCGGGGGGATGGAAGTAGCAGGAGTTCTCAGCATTTTTAATCGTTCAGTGGCAAACAGAGGTGTCAGATAAACACAGTAATTAGGGGGTGGTGACAGCAAGGCTTATGACTGGGTATGTGCAAAGAATCCTATGGTCCCAATGTGACAGTTTCTAAATTAGAGTTCATCAGGCACGTCCAGAAGAGAATGGGGTCCAGGTTGAGAATATTATTGAAAGAAAAGTCAAAAATAGTATCGGAAAATGGTAAGAAGGTATGTGGTAAAGGTCACTTGACAAATGTTGAAATAGATATATTACAGAATTATTATGGCTTGTCCATAAGAAGAGATGTAGGGAATTTGGAAAGCAGGAAAAATCTGTATGGGCTATCTTTTTCCATAAGCTTTCCACAAATGAAAATCCAGTGCACTGTCTTTGCCCGAATGCTCTTGACCTTGGTGCAAGTACAGGAGAAGTCCTAGATATGACCTCAAACATTTTTACCTGTATCAGTAATGAATGAAATTGAACCCATATTTAGAGGCCATTGGAAAGATACCTTGTTGAAGAAATGTCTTCATGGGAAAACCCAAAATTTAAATGAATGTGTGAATTCTGTCATTTGGAACAGGTTACCGAAAACTGTATTTGTTCAGCGTAGAACCCTCAAATTTGGTGTATGCGATGCTATTTCATGCTTCAATGATGGTGTAATTAGAAAGGATGTTTTGGGATTACTGGGCACAAAATCTAGTGGAAATACTGCCAAATCCTTGATGAAAATAGATAAAGAAAAAATCCGCAAAGCAGATATTGCTAATTTAAAATGCACAAAACGAGCCGGACAGAAAAGAAGAGGACCAAGAGAAGAAAGGAAGATCAGTATGATTCAGATGATGCTCAGTATGGTGCAGGAAAATATTAGTCATAAGTAATTCTCATCAATAAATATACTAGAACTACAGTATTAAACTTTAAATGGATTATCCTCAAAACTACATTTTTTTACATTCAGGTATCATTATTTGATAAACTAATGGGGTTAGAAAGATGAAATTTGCTCAATTTGCACTGTAGATGGTAGTAAGTTATTACAAGTAAATTAAGAACCACCAAACAATCAGAAACTGTTTTATAATAATTAATGTGTAAAAAAGGTAAAATTTACTAATGAAACAATGAAATGTTTTTCTTCACAGCCATAAGAGGTATTATGTTCATTTTACTTGTAAATTGATGCATATATGTTATATATATGCAGTAAAAATTTCATTGTTTTATTACTTACAGTTCTTTTGAAAAGTGTACCTATTCAAAGAGTAAAATGGCATTGGCAGAATATGGATAAAAATTGTCTTCCGTCTCCCCTTCATCCTGTAATTCTCAATCAGAACAGAAACTGCAATTTGTAAACTAAACCCTAAGTCCACACCTTCGCCGCTCGGGGTAGCCTCAAGGTTTTGCGTCTTGTTACGGTGCGCATGGCTCCCCCCGTAGAAGGTTCGAGTCCTCCCTAGGGCATGGGTGCGTGTGTTGTGCTTAGCGTAAGTTAGTTTAAGTTAGATTAAGTAGTGTGTAAGCTTAGGGACCGATGACCTCAGGCAGTTTGGTCACATTAGATCGTACCACAAATTTTCCCACTTTTTCCACACATTCACTGTCAGGGCAAAATGAGATAAGACAGACGATCGTCCTGAATTCCCCAAGTGTGAAACCAAATAGAGCTAGTCTGCTAGTGCTGGAAATTATGCTGATCTTAGTACGACTGTGTTGCTCCGAGCTGTGCGCTGCAGATTTGGTGTTCCCTTTGCGTAGGTGGAGTCGTCAACACCTCCGCGGGACCAGATACCACGGCGTCCTAACCTGAAATCAGTGTGGACACTGTCGCGTTCTGTCCCGATTTCCATCCCTAGGGGGCTTACTCACACAGTGCCTGTTCCTTGCGGACAAAAGGTGCAAATCACCAGTCAAAAAATTTCGAACCACTGTTGTCTAATTCCTCCAACAAAGAATTCTGGCGAAAATAGCGCGTCGTTTTAACCTCCAGTTATAACATGAAACTCTTCCCCACTACTAAAAAGCGTTCATTTCAGCGCTGCGATCTGACATCACACATATTTATGCCTACCGTACGTACTCCTGGAAAAGTCCATAGCCTCGCAATTGGGTTCAAGATATTCAGAGGCCAGAGATTCTTTCCTGTGGACCTCGGTTTCTACAAACGACAGATACTTATCTAAAAAAGGCAGAAAACTTGGAAAGGTGCCCCCGACTTCCCCACATGGCAAAGTACTGCCTTCCTGCTCGGGATTAACTACAATCAGTCATGTGAGAGGACAGTGCCTGCCATCCCCTGTGGGTTCCAGGCCGACTTCACTTCCAAGACTCTTACACCACCCACCTGCGGTTCTGTCTACGGTTACCTGCTCGGCAGAAGCGTTTCCTGTTGCTCTGTCTCAAGTCCAATGAGCTTCACATCCGCAAGTGCTCCAGAAACATTCATGTTGTTGGTTATCACTATTAGCATTCAATCGCGATTCTTATACATATATTTTAAGAACGCGTTTCAAGAGACAGTGCTCTCATCATCAGGTTGTAAAGTCTATGTCATGAAATTAAACGGACTAAAAAGACAAAATACCATCACAAATAGTTGGGAAGTCCATAGAGTAAAACAGAATTAAAAGTATATTGGACTGTGGGTCCTCGTCTTACATTGAAGTTGTTGACACAAGTCAATGGCCGTCCCATAGCTACCAAGTATGCTGTCGCACTGTGCGGCTCGGGAGCTGTTGTGGACTGACGTGCCTAGGTGTTGTGGCGTGGTTACAGCAGTGTGCTTGACGGTAACGCTATGCTATTGGGCGCTTTATTTCCTTATTGCATTGGTCTGACATCGTTAGCCTCTCGCAACTCCGTCAGTGACATGCTACAAGTTTAAAGTCGCATACCTACCCTAAAATAATTCTAAAAACCCGCTAAAAATCTCATTTCTTTAAAATTATCTTGTGCATTTAGAATATTGCTTTGTTTCTTTTCATGGATAGCTATCTCGAATTCCTCTAGTAAATCAAGTTTCCTCCCTTTTTTTTGATACATGCAATATTTCTACGTTATCTTCTATGCTATTAAGGGGATGGCCTGTTTCATATATATGGTTCGCAACAGCTGATTTGCAATAATTTCCTAGCCTGAACGCATCTTTATGTTCTTTATACCGGATCGCGAATGATCTTCCTGTCTGCCCTATATATTTTGCATCACGAGTTCTGCACTGAATCTTTAAACTCCTGATCTTTCAAACTTATTTCTCTTCTCGCCAATATCGTGCTTAAGGCTATACCTCACTAGGTAATTAGTCTGAAAAGCTATTTTAACATCGTATGGCTTGAAAATATTTACTATCTTTTGTGAGACTGTTCCGTAGTATGGCATCGTGATAATTTTCACTTTCTCTCCATCAGGTTTTTTCTTTTTGCGCTTATTACTTTTCCGTAACAGTTTTTTTAACCATATCTATTCTGTAACCGTTATTCATCGCTATTCTCTTAACGGTATTAATTTCAGTCTCCCTATCTTTTTCGCTCTTAGGTATATTGACTGCCCTATGCACGAGACTACGGAAAGCAGCTTCTTTATAAGCCTGCGGATGGCATGAATCATTCGGGATCACGGCATCAGTCGTAGTTGGTTTTCTATAAACGGAGAATGCACGTTTGTTGCCCTGCTTTTTTATATTCAGGTCCAGGAACTGTAAACAATTGTCAGTTTCCTACTCCACGGTAAATTCTATTTTCTTATGTGCGTCGTTGAACTTTTTTACTATTTCCTCAATGTCCTCACGGGAACGATCGACAAGTAACAGAGTGTCGTCAACATAACGTTTGTAATAAACAATTTTATCCATAATGTTATCGTCAGAATCTAGAACTTTATCTTCAAGTCGTTGATAAAAATGTCCACCATAGTTCCTTAAATACTGGACCCCATGGCTAACCCATCGTCCTGAATATAAAATTTGTTATTAAACGTAAAATAATTAAAACTTGTAATGAGCTGTAGGACTTCGATAAATTCAATTGTGTCTTGCGTTGAAATTTTACCGTATTTAAGGAAATTTCTCTTAATGATTCATATAGTTTCGTTAACCGGAACACTGGAGTATAAGTTCTTAAGATCCAACGAAACCAAACGGGAAGTGTCAGTGACTGGCGTATCTTTAATTTCACCTATCATGTTGTTGTTGTTGTGGTCTTCAGTCCTGAGACTGGTTTTATGCAGCTCTCCATGCTACTCTATCGTGTCCAACCTTCTTCATCTCCCAGTACCTACTGCAGCCTACATCCTTCTGAATTTGCTTAGTGTATTCATCTTTTGGTCTCCCTCTTAGATTTTTACCCTCCACGCTGCCCTCCAATACTAAATTGGTGATCCCTCGATGTCTCAGATCATGTCTTACCAACCGATCCCTTCTTCTAGTCAAGTTGTGCCACAAGCTCCTCTTCTCCCCAATTCTATTCATTACCTCCTCATTAGTTATGTTGTAACAACAACTGTACATATAATAATTTTTTCTTCTGATTTTCGATAAATTAGTGTAAGCAATGTTTTGATTTCATTTCTTTTTCTTTTCATGTCATTATGTTAAAGAAACTGTAAGCAACTTTCGATGGGAATATTAATATTTATGTCAAATTTTAAGCAATGCTATAACAGAATTGAAGTGTAACCCACGTTGAATCTATTGTAACATGTTTAAAATTGTAATTGTGCGCCTGGTCCATACGTAGGCAATGTATTAGGATATGTGGAATGTAAAACCTTTGGTGAATACCCTATCTGTAGGGGAGCGGTAAAAGGTGGAGGCAGGCGAGCGCGGGAAAATGCACACGGGCGCTGCACGGCATAACGGGCTCAGCAGTAGTAGTCGGAGTTGGGCATCGGTCTGAGAAACACGCTCTGGATCGAGGAGGCTCTCCTGGAAAACGTGATTTCATTGAGCCTCGGATGTGCCGTTTCCGACGACTATACAGCATGGCTATATTCCATAGGCACTAAATGGAAAAGGATTGCGACGCTAAGAAGAAGCAAAGTGCCGATACATCAAGAGCCATAGCTGTGATTGTATGTGTGCTGTGCGCCTCGCCATCTCGCCGCCCGCCAACCGCCGCATCGACACGAACTGGTTGAAACATTTAGTACTGTATTCGTGTGGACCAGTGTTAATTTAGTTCCTGACTGTTCAATAACAACTTAACTTTTACCAGAATTGTCCTATCATTTAATTATCCTCATCACTAACCTAGACAGAGTCCTTTCCACATGTTGTGCAATCCGAGTGTCCCGAAATGAAGATTTAAAGTTCATGTTAATAAGAATTACCTGCAGACCTATCTATGTTAGAATGATGTTTAAAGAACTTTGTTGTTAATGAATATATAAATAAATAATATAGGTCTGACAAAGTTGGAAGATAATGTTGAAATTGGTTTAGTAATGAAGGTTAATTAATTTGAGACAAAAAATAATGGTAGTTAAATGAGCAAGAAATAGGACAAAAAGAGTAGTAACTCATATATTGGATTTAGATAATCAAAAATTTCAGTACAGTGATCATAACAGTTTCAGGGTCCCCCCCCCCCCCCCTTTCTTTTCTATTCATTTAAATTCTGAAGTGTACTGAACTGATTTGAACAGCAAAGTTAAAGCCAATATAAAACCAAAATTTATTAGTGTTTTACCTTTTTCAAAATTGACATTCTATGTGTGTTTCGGAAGTGCTATTTCTAGGGTAACCTATGCCCGATTTCAATCAGATCAATAGACAGTACGAAGTTTGTAGTAAACATTATAGTATATTGTTGTGTATTTATGGCTTGTCCATATTAGTACAGAAAGTGAAATTATTAGTTCAGTAGATTTTCTGGTTCAAAAATTTACCATATTATGCAGTATTATTACGTGTTGTTTTGTATGAACGTACATCAACTTGTACTGGGAAGAAACTCAGTTAATGCCTAATTAGGCTGGCGACCGTATTATTAACAATTTGATAGCATCTGCTGTGTTGTTTCTCGTCCGTCCTAACGTGTAGTTGCTTGACGTACCATTGTTGTTACTGAGTGGGTGAAAGTCTGATTTTGCCTCCATTCAGGTACACGCGGTCAACATATATACCAAAATCCTTTCTTATAAGGTGAAGCCCGTCAACTTACCATAGTACAGGCTTTAATAAGTATCGTGCGCAGTAGCGTGGGGTTACAATGTGATCTACCCATTTTATCTTCAACATTCCTCTGCAGCACCACATTTCGAAAGCTTCTATTCTCTTCTTGTCTAAACTATTTATCGTCCACGTTTCACTTCCATACATGGCTACACTCCATACAAATACCTTCAGAAACGACTTCCTGAACCTTAAATCTATACTCGATGTTAACAAACTTCTCTTCTTCAGAAACGCTTTCCTTGCCATTGCCAGTCTACATTTTACATCCTCTCTACTTCGAACATCATCAGTTATTTTGCTCCCAAAATAGCAAAACTTCTTTACTACTTTAAGTGTCTCATTTCCTAATCTAATTCCCTCAGCATCACCCGACTTAATTCGACTGCATTCCACTATCCTCATTTTGCTTTTGTTGATGTTCACTTTATACCCTCCTTTCAAGACACTGTCCATTCCGTTCAACTGCTCTTCCAAGTCCTTTGCTGTCTCTGATAGAATTACAATGTCATCGGCGAACCTCAAAGTTTTTATTTCTTCTCCATGGATTTTAATACCTACTCCGAACTTTTCCTTTGTTTCCTTTACTACTTGCTCAATATACAGATTGAATAACATCGGGGAGAGGCTACAACCCTGTCTCACTCCCTTCCCAACCACTGCTTCCCTTTCAAACCCCTCGGCTCTTATAACTGCCAACTGCTTTCTGTACAAATGGTAAACAGCCTTTCGCTCCCTGTATTTTACCCCTTCCACCTTCAGAATTTCAACATTGTCAAAAGCTTTCTCTAAGTCTACAAATGCTAGAAACGTAGGTTTGCCTTTCCTTAGTCTTTCTTCTAAGATAAGTCGTAGGGTCAGTATTGCGTCACGTGTTCCATCATTTCTATGGAATCCAAACTGGTCTTCCCCGAGGTCGTCTTCTATCAGTTTTTCCATTGGTCTGTAAAGAATTCGCGTTAGTATTTTGCATCCGTGACGTATTAAACTGATTGGTCTGTAATTTTCACATCTGTCAGCACCTGCTTACTTTGGGATTGGAATTACTATATTCTTCTTGAAGTCTGAGGGTATTTCGCCTGTCTCATACAACTTGCTCACCAGATGGTAGAGTTTAGTCATGACTGGCTCTCCCAAGGCTGACAGTAGTTCTAATGAAATGTTGTCTACTCCCGGGGCCTTGTTTCGACTCAGGTCTTTCAGTGCTCTGTCAAATTCTTCACGCAGTATCATAGCTCCCAATGCATCTTCATCTACATCCTCTTCCATTTCCATAATATTGTCTTCAAGTACATCGCCCTTGTATGGACCCACTATATAATCCTTACACCTTTCTGCTTTCCCTTCTTTGCTTAGAACTGGGTTTCCATCTGAGCTCTTGATATTCATACAAGTGGCTCTCTTTTCTCCAAAGGTCTCTTTAATTTTCCTGTATGCAGTATCTATCTTACCCCCAGTCAGATAAGCCTCTACATCCTTACATTTGTCCTCGAGCCATCCCTGCTTAGCCATTTTGCACTTCCTGTCAATATCATTTTTGAGGCGTTTGTATTCCATTTTGCCTGCTTCATTTGCTGCATTTTTATATTTTCTCCTTTCTTCAATTAAAATCAATATTTCTTCTGTTACCCAAGTATTTCTACTACCTCTCGTCTTTTTACCTATTTGATCCTCTGCTGCCTTCTCTATTTCATCCCTCAATGCTACCCATTCTTCTTCTATTGTATTTCTTTCCCCCATTCCTGTCAATTATTCCCTTATGCTCTCCCTGAAACTCTGTACAACCTCTGGTTCTTTCAGTTTATCGAGGTCCCATCTCCTTAAATTCCCACCTTTTTGCAGTTTCTTCAGTTTTAATCTACAGTTCACAACCAATAGATTGTGGTCAAAGTCCACATCTGCCCCTAGAAATGTCTTACAATTTAAAACCTGGTTCCTAAATCTCTGTCTTACCATTAAATAATCTATCTGATATCTTTTAGTATCTCCAGGGTTCTTCCATGTATACAACATTTTTTCATGATTCTTGAACCAAGTGTTAGCTATGATTAAGTTATGCTCTGCGCAAAATTATACCAGGTGCCCTCCTCTTTCATTTCTTAGCCCCAATCCATATTCACCTACTATGTTTCCTGCTCTCCCTTTTCCTACTCTCGAATTCCAGTCACCCATGACTATTAAATTTTCGCCTCCCTTCATTACCTGAATAATTTCTTTTATCCCATCATACATTTCATCAATTTCTTCGTCTTCTGCAGAGCTAGTTGGCACATAAACTTGTACCACTGTATTAGGCGTGGGCTTCGTGTCTGTCTTGGCCACATTATTGCGTTCACTAAGCTGTTTGTAGTAGCTTACCCGTACTCCTATTTTTTATTCATTATTAAACCTACTCCTGCATTACTCCTATTTGATTTTGTATTTATAACCCTGTATTCACCTGACCAAAAGTCTTGTTCCTCCTGCCACCGAACTTCACTAATTTCCACTATACCTAACTTTAACCTATCCGTTTCCCTTTTTAAATTTTCTAAATTGCCTGACTGATTAAGGGATCTGACATTCCACGCTGCGAAACATTCATAAGCCAGTAAAATCGTCATGGGTTAATGAAGAAAGACAAGCAGATTGCTCAGGGCACAGTACTGCCAGTCACTTTGGTTTGTAAAATAAATAACATTTCCATACCGATTTTCCGTGTTGTCATACTCAGAATAATAAATATGTTCTAATTTTGGTTGAAACCGGCATGCAAACTGCTTGCCGCTTTTCATAATCCCGCATTTATTATTTAAAATTTTGCGTTGGAAGTGATGCTCTTAAGATAGGTAGTAGGGCATCCACAAGCAAAATTTATCCGTAATACTTAAAACCAATCGTACAACCTCTGGCTTGCTTGAAGGGCACTCCACATTGTCACTTGCCAAGAAATTTTGGAACCTTAGTGTTACATTTGATTATTAATACTAAATTTACTCGATCGGAATCTAATTCAATATATCACCCTAAGCTTATATTTCTTTGTTCTTTTCTAATTTTTTGTGGGCAGAAGGTGCACTATTCAAGACTTTACCATTTTATCAATAATGACTGATGATACAGCACATAAATTAGCAGTAAATCTCGATCCACAGATCTGAGTTATTACGTTGAACATCATATAATCTTCTGAGTGACCATCATTCACTTTTGTGTCTAAGAATGTTTGTGTATATAGTGTAATTTTTGGACTTACTTTTATATATTTATAATGAAGTTTTGTACAGCGACATCCTTGTGTGCGACTGAAAATAGTTTTAAACTTATCAGAAAACAACCCAATGTTGAACACTGTGGCAAAATACGTGAAAAATTGAACATTATATTGATGAACTATCAGAGAAATTTCTTATTAGTACCCATGTTTCTGTGACACTTAGATAAATCTGACTACTGATGTAGTGCTTCCTAGGTGGTTGTGTGTACTTAAAAGCCGTACGGTCGGTAATAATATCGTATTTGTGGCAGACACAACAACAACATGTTCAGAAATCAACGGTACGTGATGGTGGTATTCTTATGATGTAACACGTGAAATTTGGAACACTCACAGTAATTCATTCGCAAAATATAAATGAAACTATGAGTTCATGAAACAATGAGTAACTAATCATATTATGAACATTCAATTGAAACGGAGCCTGCTCTGTTGTTTTTAGGAAACTTTCGTTAAACGTCGTAAGGACACTTGTTCACTGACAGACAAGTTTTGTGGGTATCTCTTTAATGCCCACATAACTTGGGAAGAATATGTGGAAAAGTTCGACGCAGCTGTCTCGTAGACCCATGCAGTATTGGCGTGTTTCTTCGCTGGTTTCAGGCAGTGCAGCGGATTGGACTAGTTGACCGAAAACCCACTACCAACAGGTGTGATGAAAATGGGTTAATCTGATCTGTACCACTAGCGCTGTCAGATAGCAATAGGGAGGCCTCTGTGCCTCTGTGCCTATATGTCTTTCATCAGATGATGTGTACAGTAAAAGTGTCAGATGGTAGCTGACTCATTCACTTCTGTATTTCCTACTATAGCAGAATTACATGCGGCAGAGTATCAGTAGCCCGATCACAAAAGCTCTCCCAGGTTCAGGAATCCTTTCATCAACGCATACCACCTCAGTAGGCCAGTATTTACCTCTGGCATCATGTCAGACACCTGCTGCTAGCCGCTCCGTCCTAAAGGACGATTCCATTGTGTGCCTGTACGTTCGGCTCAGCACCCCGTGTAAGGCGCCCAGCTGCTAGGACCAGTTGGCCCTGGGTTTTAGGAAATGACACTGAAGCATGCCTGTAGCTCATCAGCTGTGTGCTGTGGCATCACTACCTGCCGCTGAGACACCCTCCAATTGTATTGCCATGCCAGTGCTCCTACTCCTCCTCGTCACCTGACCATGCACAATCGATTCCAACCTGGATCAGCTCATGTAATCCCTTACTGTCTAATACAAGCGAATAAATACTTTTTTTTTCAAGTAAATACATTTGGTGGTTATTAATTCTAAAATTCAATTAATCCTAGTTAATCCTTACACAAAAATACACCTGAATATCTTCGCATGCAAATACCAATCCAACATCACAAGAATTCTGTTTACTCAATATCTCAGTACAAATATATCTTGGTCGACCTTCCCACTAGACCTCTCTCCTTCATTAAGTTCTTTCGTGTGAAAAAGCTCACTTACCCCTATCTATCATATTTCATATCAACAACTAGATGTTCATCAAGTAGTTTGCAAAGCTGTGTGCAGATACCATTATTATCTTTCATCCATAACATAATACCCATAATTTTATTTTCATGTTCCTTTACTACTGGTAAATACTAACTAATTGTTATTCAATACATCATTTCTGCTTTGGTCATCTGCAGATTCATGACACCTCCATTCCCTTGATTGCTGTTAACACATAATATGTGTTAACAGCATTATACATTAACGAATTGTGACGCCACCTGTGGGATAGCTGCTGATACCCTACCATTCTGCATCTTCCTGTGGTCATTTGGTTTTGCCTCTGTTGTCCTACAATCGACAAGCTACCCCATGTGTCACTCCAATATCGGGCCACGTGCTCCTACAGAACTGCAAAAAATTGGTTCATTTCGAATAGACATTAACCTCTGACATTCCCCGAAGTCACACATATTACACGCAACTCCAAACACGTCCACCCGCATTAATGACAAAACCAAAAATCAACAGATCATCATGTACGACACAGGCCTGGGAACGGAATGAACAAGTGCACAAATCTTAACTCAGCCTCCACAACGAATTGTAACTATACAACCTTAACGACCATTGAAAAAATGATTTGTTACCAGAAGGATAGTCTCAGTATTTAACCCCCCACAGCAAGCACATGACATGGTCCACCCCAGACGCATAACGTAATTTCTGAACTGTAAGCTCCTTCTACAACACCTACTCTGTGTATGTGTGATATTTCCTGCTACTTGTTCCTTTTTTATGCTGATTGCTGATGTCTTATATATACTTCTTCTTCTTGCATAACATATATTGAACATATAACGTGATGTTCCATCCCCAGGTCACAGTAATTTCTTATATTTTCTGCTGGTTTCCTGTAACTACCTAACTTAGTTATTCAATAAAGTTTTTGATGTGGCAGATGTGATGAATACTGAATGACATTTTGGACTTGATTCCAGTTCACATGCATTAGTATGTGTGATTCCGCGTATAGGTAATGGTTCGTTATGAGACTAAAGGAACTTCTGGCAAAGTTTCTTCTGTTGATTGGACAGACAAAGAGACTTCACCAGGATTTCCTGTCCCACATGATTCTTCCTCACTCATGCCTTCTTGTCTGCCTTCTCCTTCCTCTTTCTGTGCCCTCACAGATCCTGGCCAGAGCTTGCTTGATTATCGTTCGATGCTGTATCCTCAACCACAATGTGAATTCCATCAACTCTCTGGAGGATCTTGATTTTTCAATATGGTTAATGGTGACAGCAAGGTAGATCTATGAGGCATCTCATTCATCATACTTTGAAATTCCTTGAGAAGAATATCCCACATCCGCTGCTGCTTATGGCAGTATATGTGACATAAATTTCCGAGTTCCCTGAAGATGTATTCTGTGGGGTTAGAACTTGGATGGTACAACATCACGAACATGGGTTGCATTCTATGTCTTCGTAGTGTGGCCCTCAAACATTCTGATTTAAACTCCAGTCCATTGTCAGATACGATTCTGACCACACATCCTACTTGTGGCATAAAACCTTTGCGTAGTGCATGGGGCACAGGGAGTTCAGTAGCCCTGCACAATGGTGTGAGAGGATGTACTGATGTTCTTCCCTTGTTGTAATAGCCTCATGAGATCAGCTGTGGCTAGATGTCGTAATTACAGTGGTGTTATGGGGTCAAGTGGTGATTGCATTGCCTGGCCGCTTGGTTTATCCTTTTGAGAAGTTTAGCCGACTGAAAGGATTTTTTCCGATCCTGCCCTCCACATTTTTGGAATGGCATAACATTCTTAACTATAAGAAACATATTCTCTGACCAAAATGTCCACAGCTAGGATGACAATACCCTATTAGTTTGTTGATTAGCTCTTCTGGTACGTAGAGTCCCCACTGTGAATCTGTAACACTCCTCCTGTGAGCCAATATTCCCTTCTATACCAGATACAACAGCCGGATGTTTCAACCCTGTCTCACTATCTTTCCTTCAATTGTTGGAGAGCTGGGTCCTTATCCTGTTTCCTAGCTATGTTTAGCAGTATTACCGCTACACAGTTTTTCTCAGATAGCATAGGCTGAAATGGTGGTCTTTGGAACCCTCTGCTACCCCCTACTGGGGAACGCGACAGTGCGTTAGCAAGAATATTGATTTTCCCAGGCATGTACGTAGTCAAATTCTTATAAATAGAATGCCCACTGGTTAAACTATCATGGGTGATATCTCTGTGAGAAGAAATTCTAAGCTCGGTGGTCGATGTATACCCTCGACTTTCGTCCAGAGATGAAGTACTGTATCGGAACATCCTGAACTCCGAAACTACAGCAAAAGCCTTCAGCGCGGTCACAGAGTAATTTTTCCCACTTTGCGTAATTACTCTACTATCAAAACCAATTACCTTTAACATGATCACTCGGTCCTCTTTAATGTTTTGCAAAATCATGACTCCTACTCCGCCGGCCGGTGTGGCCCAGGGGTTCTAGGCGCTTCAGTCTGGAACCGCGCGACCGCTACTGTCGCAGGTTCGAATCCTGCCTCGGGCATGGATGTGTGTGATGTCCTTAGGTTAGTTGGGTTTAATTAGTTCCAAGTTCTAGGCGACTGACGACCTCAGAAGTTAAGTCGCATAGTGCTCAGAGCCTTTTGAACCATCTGAACTCCGACTCGCGATTTCTCGCTATCTGTAGCTATGCAGGACAGGATGTACTAATAATCGTGAATTTATTAGTGCCCTCTTCAAATCTCATAGTTCATTATCTGCTAATTCGTCGCAGATCGTAGGTGTCTTTTTATCTGTCAGTGCACAGAGTCATAGTACGTCGATCTTCATAAATTGCTTCCAGAAAATGTTGACGCCAAGCAACCCTCTCAAGTCCATCTGGGTAAAAGGTGTCGGACATTATGCAATGGCTTCTAGTTTCTCTTAGCTCGGTTTGATCCCTTCAGACATTACTATGTATCCCAAAAATCTAACTTCCCATGTGGCGAAGCAAGACTTTTCCATGTTGACAGGTACTCCATTAGTCTTCAATGCACTGAGAAACATGTTAAGAGTTCTGTTATTTTCTTTCCATCTTCCCTTAACGACTAATAGGTCGCCGGCGTAGAGTGTGATATCTTCATTTAGAGTCACGTGGAGATTTCCGTTCTGTCCGTGAATAGTTCAAATGGCTCTGAGCTCTATGGGACTTAACATCTGAGGGAATTAACATCTGAGGTCATCAGTACCCTAGAACTTAGAACCACTTAAACCTAACTGACTTATGGACATCACACACAACCATGCCCGAGACAGGATTCGAACCTGCGGCCATAGCGGTCATGCGGTTCCAGATTGAAGCGCCCAGAACCGCTCGGCGACTCCGGGCGGCCGAATGTGAATGAAGATATTTTCAAATTAAAGGGTAACCGGTGAAATAGGTAGCAGCGACATGAAACTACGAACACCTTGTACTTCCAATAAGATGGGCTGTCTCAGTTTGCCAGAAGTTTGATCGAAGTGGTAACTTGTGGAGTTACAAAGAATTTGTGGTGCTCTTTGACTCTGAAAGTACACTGAGGTCTGTCGAATGCCCCTGTTTTCGGTAATAATACATCGCGGTCATCTTGTACTAGTGTGCGCAGTTCTTCTCTATGTCCTGCTCTTACGTCCGTGAATTGATTTACACGTTTGGTAATCTCAAGATCAACTGCTCTTCTCATTTGTTATTCCTCATCCCTTGAATACTCATACTCTCTTTCTCCTCGTAAAATACGCTCGATACTCTTATTTCGATGGTCCCCACATAGTCACTAACAAATTCCAGGTATGTGTGAACGAACTGCTTGATCCTCAAATCGCAGTTGCATCTTTTCTTCTTTCCGCATAATATGGTCGTCCCGTCCCAGGGCAAGTAAGGCACCGTAAGCACTGAGGAGGTCCATTCCTGTTGTGAGATCAGTTGTTTTGGAACCCCAAGGAAGTTTCCTGTGAGTATGTGTCCTTGACACATTAATTCAAGTCTTAGATGTCTATGCACTTCCGTGATTTTTCTTACGATAGTACCCTTACTTCTAATTTTAGTCACCGTTAGCTCCTGCCAACTATGATTTGCTTTACGTCTGTTAAATGTTCCTTCTGCAGTTGCCCGAAATCATCATTTATCTGGTGTTGTTATGGTTGTGGTCCATACTACCTTTCGTCAAAATGTATAGATTGCAGTGAATTACGTTGGAACGTAAAGGTTGTGCATTTTCTTAGTGTTGGGCTGTGCTGTCCGCTTCTTCTTCCTGCAGACTGTCATACTTGTTTTGCAGTCGCCTCTCTTCTCTCTGTAGTTGCTGTGCTGCCCTCTTGTGGAGGAGTTTCTCTCACTTTTTAGAAATATCGCTCGTTTACACCCACTACCGTATTCTGGTAATCCAGTTTTTCGTATGTTGTGTCTCTAATGATCCCACTGTTATCCGATCCACCTCTGTAGTTTGCGTCGGCGGCCTCTGAATGGGAAGATGAGTCGAAACCGTGTCATGTCATCTCGTAGTGGTGAACGTGCCTATTTTTTTCAATTATCTATTTTTTGTAGCGTCCTTGCTTCATTTGGCGTTCCGTCCGTATTTTACATATTCTGTCTACGCTAGATATAGGATGGATATACTGTTTCAAGTATTGTACAATACAATCCTTTGTAGTTCTTCGTGCGTCGTCGCCCACATTGTAGAACACCTGGTATGTGAAGTAAGCTGTTGATTGTGGCTAATGTTCCCTAAAACTGTACTGGAGCCTGTTCTCACGTGAAGCGGTCCCCGGACGTAAAGTTCCCTGTACCGGACATCCCTTTATTCAGCTGATCTGCAAATCACCCCTCTCAACGCTTAGTTACATGTTCCACACATCATTTTAACTATTCTTTCATCGAAATGATGTGAAACGAGTCAGTAGCCACGTTATGCATACATGATTACTGTGAACATTAATGACCACAATACTGGCTTTAGTCCTACTAATCAACTACACTTTTTTCCGGCTACCATGTTTGCGTAGAAATTCGTGGAGTTGTCCAGGGGGAAACAATTTTAAACTCCACGCTTCGCTACTGTCAGACTATGTTATTCAGAAAATGATCAAAAATTTTGTTGTTGCGTATCAAGCTCCTTTCCGAGCCACTTACAACTTTCTCCCTTCAGTGTTACAGGCATGGACACCACTGTTCTTCTCAAATACTGATGGACTACTCTGACGAATTTCACTAGCGAATGTATGTATTGTGACGGAGCAGTTAAATTGGCAAGCTTCTTGAAGAGGTACCTACATGACGTCCGTGGGTGAACACAACGTATTATTCTTATTCCTTGCTCTTGTGCAATCAGTACTTTCTAAGTGATGAGTTACGCGAAAAAATTATTTCGTAAGATATTACTGAGTGGAAATACACAAAATATGTAAGGAGATTGATATGTTTGTTGTCAAGACTATGAATTATACCAAGAACAAAAATAGCCGAATTTAATTGTTTGAGAAGCTCACAACATGATTTTTCCGGTTCAAGTTTCTATTAATATGAGCTTCCCAAAGTCTGGAGCATTGTAGCCTATTTACTGACTCCTCCTCATGTGCTACATCAATTGTTGGCATGATTCTACTTGTACATAACTGAAAATAACGAGCTCTTTTTTCAAAATTTGGGGGTGGGAGTCCATTTTTAGGTAACCTGTAATATTTCTGTCGAAAATATCACTTACGATCTCATCTATTGCTTCCTCTCTAATGTATCATCTACGAAGTGTCAACTTTGCTTGTTGAATGTGAAGTGGGAGGTCATCCGCATAGTACAAGGAACAGAACTTTACAGAAGATTGAGCTCTGTGGGGCTCCCTTTGTGTTTCTTCCTTAGTCAGCAGAATTTTCTACCTTTCCTATTTTGTCTGAATTATTCAGCACAACCTTTTGCATTCTGCTAAGTAAGAACCAAACCAGCTGTGTGTAAACCACAGTAAGCTGTACACTGTACAGGACAATTTTGCTTTGCTACGCTCGAACAACCGTCCGTGGCCTCCAGCCGCGACTTGCCCACAGACAATCACAAATCATAATTTGTAATAGTTAACACATTATCGTAGTTGGGTGGAAACGCGTTTCTAACAGATCAGCCCAATACGTGTAAACATGTTTCAGTCAAGGAATTATTAGCAAGAAAACCTGCGTCGTTTCATGTGAAGAAGCGAGCACCACATACAATGTACTGGAACAGGCATGTTGAATCTGCACATGTCTTAGGAGACTAAGTTGCAGTGAACACTGATTTGCTTACAGTACGACGCTCAAGGTGTCTGTGTTGTACATCCATCTTACATAAACAGTCCAATTAACTACTAACTGAAGAAAACAAATCAAGGACAGTCTCTGTAGGAGTTAGTAAAACTTTTTCCAAATATGCTTGCCGTGTTACAATATTAAATTGCAAGGAGATACAGTCTATTTAACAGAAGCTCCAACCTTGCCAAAACAAGCGTACCTTTAAATCATAAAATTAAATCTCTTAAGAAATTAGTGAACAAAGAAACCGCTTCGCGTAACAGTTTTATTAAAGTTGGAAAGAAATCACAAAGAAAGAGTTGTCTGGAACTTCCTTCTGAAAGTGAAGAACACTGTATCGATATATTTATATAAGAAATTACAAGCCTGTGACATTAATATTTTTAATATGTTCTCGAGAAAAATTTTTAAAATACATTTCAAGTTTCAATGAAGAGAGATGCGAATAAAAAATAAAAAATGTAATTGCTTATCCTGGGTCGAAGCTGCTCATCGGTTGAGCACAACATATACACCATTTCAAAAAAAGTTATCGGAAGACAGATTTATTAAATGCATGATGGTATGGAGAGGATACTAGATAACGGAAGCTGTATGTAGATACATGGACTGCATATCATATTTCCCTATAACCATAGAGAAAAAACATATGCGAATTTGAGCACAGTTAAGACATAATAAAAAAATAAAAGTAGAATAAAAAAGTTAAATGAATACGGGTAGGTGGAGACAACTTTGAAGATGAAAACAGGTATTATGTCTCTGATTTCCATTGTCTTTGTTGTCAAAATCACCTCGCGTAATGGAAGAACCTGCGTCTGAACCCGACATTCGCATCGTAAACGACGAGTCCCGCGGTTCCTTCGCTCTCCACCAGCCTATTTCCCACGTGCCGATACATCAGATTTACAGCAGCGTATTGAAATATTACGTCACCGTCCATTTGGCCGCACAGATTCGGCGATAGGCGCCGGCCCACAGCGGCAGATACCGATCTAAATAGGCTCGTCCTGACGGCCCTCGATGATAAATGTTGCGACCGAAATTAATGCGGCGCTGTCAGCGAACGTATACCACCCTGCCGGTGGCATCGCTTTCATATCATACGGTGCGGGCTGACGCGTCCCGCAACTGCTGTGACAGCATAATAGTATCGGAGGCTTTTGGGTTCAACGAGATTTATTTCTTTATAATCTGAGAGGAGGTCCCTTCGTTTTCTGCAGAAGTCTTTCCTCCCTGTTTGTTTCTCCGTAGCGGGCGACCGAGTCAGCGGCCGCGCTTTTGTGTGTGTGAGAGTGTGTGTGTGTGTGTGTGCGTGTGCGTGTGCGCGCGTGCTTCAGTGCTAACTCGTATGGATGGGCTGTAGCACTGACGTGATTTACAACAAGAAGGATGCACGATATTACAAGGGTTCGAACTTAAATAGTGGCAATTATTTATTCACAACGGATACAAAAGAGTTACACGTTTGCACTGTTACTGTTCTTCAATGTAGTCACCAGCGTTGTGTAGAACCCGTTGCCAGCGATGTGAAAGACGTAGCATACCGTTAACAGAGCCTCTTATGTTGATGGTGCAAACGGAGAGGTCTACTGCCTGTCGAATCTCTGGAACAGTTCTGAAGCGAATGCAACGAAATGGTTCCTTCATCTTCGGAATCAAAAGCACAAGGACTTAAATCCGGGGAGTATGGTGGATGGTACAGTACTTCCCAGTCCCATCGACCGAACAGAGCAGCCACAGCTTTCACTGTATGCGCCCGCGCATTGACGTGCAAAATGATGGGTGGGTTGAGCAGAAAGTGTTGCCGCTTCTTTCGCAAAGCTGGTCGCAGGTGATGCTCCAAAAACGAACAGTAATACGACATAAGTCCTTGTGACTTTGATTTGACTCCGAAGATGAAGGAAGCACTTGGTGGCATTCGCTTCAGAACTGTTCCAGAGATCTGACAGGCAGTATAGCGCTCCATTCGCACCATCAACAGAACAGGCTCTGCTAACTGTATACTACGCCTTCTACATCGCTGGCAACGGGTTCTACACAACGCTGGTGACTACTTTGAAGGACAGTAACAGGTGCAAACATGTGACTCTTTTGTATCGGTTGTATAGTTGCCACTATTTAAGTTAAAACCCTCGTAGTTGAAAATTTTGGAGAAAGGTAGAAGATGCTGACTCTCTTGAATATTTAACAACTCATTCTCATGCACAAATACGTAATAATTCTTCTACGAATCGTTGAATCAATATTGATACAAGGCCTTTTTAATAAAGCACGATCATAATTTTTCCCTTCATAATTTCTCCCGCTAAGATATAATCTTATGATTTTCTGGTCGCTTAAATCAATCTAAGAACGAAAAAAGATAAACGACGTGGCACTAAGGGATTAGCCGAATGGGACAGAAATCAGTAGATGTGATAGACATATAGAGAACAACAAATGATTGCAATTTCAGAAAAAAAATTGGATGATTTATTCCAGAGAAAGATATTCACAAACTCAGTAAGTCAACATCACTCTGGTCCGCCTCTGGCCTCTATTCAAGCAGTTATTCGGTTTGGCGCTGATTGATACAGTTGTTGGATGTCCTCATGAGGGATACTATGCCAATTATGTCCAATTGTCGTGTTAGATTATCGGAAGCCTGAGATGGATGGAGGGCCTTGTCCGTAATGATCCAAATGTTCTCAGCTGTGGAGAGATCTGGGTCCTTCTTGCCTAAGCTAGGATTTGGCAGACACGAAGATAAGCAGCAGAAACTCTCGCCATGTGTGGGTAGGCATTATGATGCTGAAATGTAGGTCCAGGATTGCTTCAAGGGCAATCAACTGGAACGTAGGATATTGTTGGCAAACCGCTGTGCTGTAAGGGTGCGACGGATGAAAACCTAAGGGCTCCTGCTACGAAATCAAATGGAACTCCAGACCATAACCCTTGCCTGTCGGGCTGTATGGCAGGTGACAGTCAAGTTAGTATCCCAGTGCTGCCTGGGGAGTGTCTAGACTCGTCTTAGAACTAAGTCTCGTTGAACAGAGAAGAACCGTCTTCAGTAATAAGTTCCACTAGGAACTGAGCCCAGATGAGTGACGAAGACGAGTACGGAGACATCGCGGCCAGATGTGGGATGCCAACGTGACTGTCGCCCGCCATACGGCCCAACAGTCAAGAGTGAGGGGCTGGGGTGCCATTTCTTTTCATAGCAGGATGCCTTTGGTTGCCATCCGCCTCACCTTTTCAGCACAGCGATACGTAGACAATATTCTACGCCCCGTTTTGATTTTGTTGCCCTTCATGACAAGCCATCCTGTGGCTTACATTTCAGCAAGATAATGCCCGCCTGCACATGGCGAGAGTTTCTACTGCTTGTCTTCGCGCTTGCCAGACCCTACCTGGTCCAACGAGGTCACCGTATCTCTGCACAAATAATAATTTTGGAGCATTATGGGCAGGGCACTCGAACCAGATCCAGATTTTGATTTTACTAAGGCGCCAGTCGTACAGATTTTGGTGTGATGTCTCTCAGGAGGAGACCCCACAACTCTGTAAGTCAATACGAAGCCGAATAACTGCTTGCAAAAGAGCCTGAGGTGGACCAATTTGTGAAGCTCTCTTTTCCTTGAATTAATCATCCGATTTTTCTGAAGTACTAGGTCCACTGTTGGCACTCCTGGTTCCTGCCTGCGAGATGCGAGCAAGCTTAGAGATGTTCAGTTTCGCCAACAGCGTCGACGGAGATGACGCAGCCTGTGGAGAGTCTTTTATTCCTTACAGCACAGCCCGAACGAAAAGGAAGACAACCAACTTCAGAGGAGGGTGGAGCCAGAGCTTCAGTTATTGTCTTACAGGAGAACACATTAATACCACTGCTGTCTTTATGAGAGAGGATCGATGAATAACTTTACGAACGCGTTTCGAAATATTGAAAATTTCATTGGGAAACACGTATAGGTTGGTGATACAAAACTTACTCATGAAACGTGTCTGTGTACGGTTTGTTTCGAGACTGCTGGTTTCCGAACAAAAGGGCGTTCTGCATGCAGTTGAAGCTCGTGTTGTAGGAAGATTCTGAGTTTCTTTAAAAGGTAATCACTGCTGATGAAACTTAATTACATTATTTTGATCCTGTGAGCAAACAGCAAATCTCACTGTGGAAATATCTTTCATCACCAATCCCCAAAATAGCAAAAAATTTTGCACGGAAGCTTTCTGTCATCCGACTTTTTGCTACTCATGGCATGGTATATAAGCATGTTGCACCGGCTCTTGCATCGATAGCCGGACAACACTGTAGAGGTGTCCTGAAAACCTTGTAATTCCGTATCAAGCGAAAAGACCACATACCCTTGAAGCAGGGTGGATACTGGACAGAGATAAGGCAGGACTGTATTTGCAAAAACCAGTGTCAAATACGTCCATTACCTTACCTGTAGTACGAATTTAAATCCGTGTGACTTTTTTGTATTCACTACGCTAAAGAAACGCTTTTGTGGGAGGCATTTCCATGATCAGAAGTTCGTGAATGCTGCGAAAGACGTTCTGAAGGAACTTTCAAAATTGGTTTCGAGCGTGTCTTTGCAGACCAACAGAGGTACTAGGATAAGTCTATCGCATGCAAAGGAGACTATTTTTGGAAAGACAATGACAATTATGAGGACGGCATGGTGTCAAAAAAAAGATCCTTCTTTACCGAACAGCTTTCGTGTACAATTATTGTGAATCGTTCACACTAAATGCTAACCACTCACTTATCTGTGACACGGGAAATTTTAGATAGTCATCTCCGATCAAAATTATTCATAAATTAAATATTATTCCGACAGCTGGAAGATGTCATTCCTGAATACTCTGTAGTTAACAGAACGAATTCCGGAAGCACCAGTAATGCGAAATTCAGTTTCTCGTGTTTTTCGCCAGATCGAGAAGCTCAGGTTGATATCGTCGTTTCTTTATCTCCCAGAAATTTTCACGCGGGATCTGTTTGCGAAATATCGAGAAATACATTCTATGTGATATATGATGATGTGGAGACATCGTCGGTAGCGAAAATAACGTTCACGTCGCTAGTGTGATAGTCCTTTTGCAAACTGCATACCACTGTTTCGCAAGGCACGTTAAATAAGGGTCTACATATAATTTCGCTTTATATGCAAATTCAGGATTTCCACTCAATGGTGTATCACGAATTGATCTTGACGATCCAAGTGTGTACTTGTCTAGAGTTATAAGTACAAAAATCGGAGACCTTCTGATAGCCATTTATTGTATACTTAATCTTTTAACTGAAGTACGTGTCCACCTTTCTGTCGCACTATGTAACGGTTGAAGTCTTCTGACAGCGACACAGAATATTCAGCAGAGTGTGCTGAACGCGAATCGGGCAAAACCAAACACACGTGATCTAGTACCTATGCGCTTTATTAAAATAAGTAAACTATACTCTGAAATTTAAAGTTTTGCAATATTTCCTTAACATTTTATATGGGTCTTGTTTAGGTTCCCTTGCTACTCATTGCTTACCTTCTTGCAATGAAAATTGTTATCATCCAAGGTACCACAATGCAACTCACTTGGTCCTCCATGGGTGAGCTGTGGAAAAGAACTCCGTTTACACTCTTTGGGCTTCAGTTTTGCAAAATCCTTCCTTATTAGCCATCTACTTTACAGAACAAAATTAAATACTTCTTGGACCAAAAACTTAGACCAGGAGACGATACGCCAGCAAAATGTACGGTCTCTATTTATTATCGTTACGATTCCTAGCGCGCATCTATGACTCACAGTTCTGATTCCATATTTCATGTCGTTAGGACGTATTGGATCAATGGTTGGGGATGGATGCTGATTCTTGGATTGTATTGCATCATCCGAAATAGATTCACATACATATGAGACACTTATTGAATGAATTGTACATATTAAATCTTCGGTGAGAGCCTATAAAACTACAACTATTTATCAATGGCTTACGCTAGACATATATTCAGCAAATATTTGGAACCTCCTTTGCCACTGGTTATGAAACAAAATTGTTTTCAGTGAATGCTTTCACCACACAAAATCTGTTTCCTCCAAATTTCATGTTTGTAGAAATAGAAATTTACGCCGCACCTCGTTACATCATCCACTCAGATTCCCCTTTTATATGTTGCCGCTATTGTGGTCTTTATGCGGAATACTACATTGACAGCGTTCTCCGTTGCAGTACATCTCGTGCCTTCTCATTTGCCACTCAGATTCCCCTTTCATATGTTGTCGCTGTTGTGGTCCTTATGCGGAATACTACATTGACAGAGTTCTCCGTTGCAGTACATCTCGTGCCTTCTCATTTGCTACCTACACTTGCTCGAACCCGGTTTTTGTAGTCATCTCTTGGTCTACCTCTACATTATTTTAGAGTCCAAACTTCACTCCATTGCCAAACTGATGATTCCTTGATGCCTCGGGATATGTCCTACAAGCCGATCCCCACTTTGAGTCAGGTTGTGCTATAAATTTCTACTCTGTGTTGTGCTATAAATTTCTACTCTGCCAGTCTCAATCCAGTACGTGTTCATTAGCCACCCTAGTTACGCAGTCGATCTTCAGAATCTGTAACACCAGATTTCTAATGATTGCATTCTCTTTGTGCTTGGTGTTTATCGCCCACATTCACTTCCGTACTTGGTTACACAACAAGTACCTTAAGTCAAGACTTTATAATACTTAAATTTCTATTAGAAATTACTTTACTTCTGTTTTTCAGAAAAGCTTTTGCATCTGTTGACAATTTGCATTTTATATCCTCTCCAGTTTCACCATCGCTGGTTATTTTGCGTAGCCTCATTTACTTTTATGTTATAACCTAGATTCAAGACCGCATCCATTCTGTTCAAATCTCTTCCATGTCTTCTGTGTCGTTACTACAACAACACCAGTGTAATGTAAAGTTTTATTTCTTCTGCTTGATTGTAAATCAGTTCCAAATTGTTTCTTGGTTTCCTTTACAGCTTGCTCAACACACGGATTGAATAACATGGCGGACGTGCTGAAATCCTGAACACTATCAACATTAAATGTCTTTTCACTATTAAACCTGCGCTCTGGACACTGTATAAGTTATGCATAACGTTTCAATCCCTATATTTCATGTCATACCTGCTACTTTCACAATTTCAAAGTGTAAATCTACAATAAGTGTACATGTAGGTCTCTCTTTCTTCATGCCACCTTCTGAGGTAAGTTCTAAGGGCAGCAATGCCTCGCAAGTTCTTATACCCCTCCGCAATAAGCAAAATTTTGCAGATGTTCTCTTCTACCGTCCTTTTCATTTTACTTAAAATAATTTCTGTCAATATTTTTTAACTGTGATTCCATAAAGAGATGAATCTGCAATATTCACACCTGTCTGTACCTATGTTTCCTCAGATTATTAAACTCTTCTTGAATTGTCAGGGTATTTCACTTGTCTGAATCTTGCATACCAGTTGGAACGGTTTTGTTATGAAACCTGTTTCGACTGAAGTCTTTCACTGCTCATTCTAATACATTTCGTAGGCTTATATCTCTTATTTCAAATACATATACTTCCTCACCCTTTTCATAAAACGAAATTGATGCGGACTGACTAATCTAAATTTACGAGGCTAAAAAATAATGGTGGGGGCAAAAGAGTATGGTCCTGTTTTTTGTGAGAACTGTTATTTTGTTTCACCGAAAAAATGCTAAATGGAGCAATACAACAAAGCATTCTCGTGAAGTATCACATGAAACTTGGTAAATTGCTACTGAAATCTATCTGTTACTAAAAGAAGCGTATGGCGAGTGAATGTGAATCACATACAAGAGCTTTTGTTGGTACGAGTGAATCAGAGATGGTCGAGAAGATGTTGAAGGTGACTCCCACCCAAGACGTCCTTCAACATCAAAAACGGATGAAAATGTATAAAAAGTACGTAATCCGATTCGATCTGGCCGTCGATTGAGTATTGGAGCGATTGCCGATACTGTAGGAACTGACAAAGAATATGTAAGCAAATTTTATATAACCGATTTAACATGAGAAAAAAAGTGTACAAAACTGGTTCCGAACGAAAAGAATCAAGACAATGGTCCGGCTCATACCTCATTGCCTGGTAAGAAGTTTCTTGCCAAGTAGAGCACCCCAGTATTAGACCACGCATCTTATTCACCTGACATAGCATCACGCGACTTTCACCTATTTCCCAAGGTCAAATCAGCATTAAAAGGGACAAGATTACAATATATAAAAGCACTGGAAGAAAAAGCGGCACACGTCATCATCGGGTTCACAGAGCAAGACTTCCAACACTGTTTCCGTGAACGTAAAATTTGCGTGGAGCGTTCTAGGAATGGAGGAGATAGTTTGTCGAGGGTGACAATAACTAAATACGTTTGAAATACGCTAAATTTGTTAGGCATTCTTCAAAATAATAAATTTGGAATTCAATGACTACTAAATGAAACAATAATCACAAAAAAATGGTTCAAAGGGCTCTGAGCACTATGGGACTTAACATCTGAGGTCATCAGTCCCCTAGAACTTAGAACTACTTAAACCTAACTAACCTAAGGACATCACACACATCCATGCCCGAGGAAAGATTCGAACCTGCGACCGTAGCAGTCGCGCGGTTCCGGACTGCGCGCCTAGAACCGCTAGACCACCGCAGCCGGCCAATAATCACAATTAGTTCTGTTAATTATCCTGAAGTGACTCATAAATCACCTGACAAGTAAGAGCAGTTGAAAACTAAGACCCTGGCACTCGGACTGTGGAGTCTGCTGTAAGATTCTAATGATCGTGTACGAAAGTGGAAGAATTACATTTACAAACTTGTACTATGATTGTCGTGATGTTAGTATAAAAGACAGATAACATTAGGCAAGGGAATGCAATGCCGTTTCTGACCACACTTGAAAGCACAATCGTCTTTTTTCTGTCATCCATTTTCTGATTGGTTCCACGCAGCCCGCCACGAATTCCCTTCCTGTGCCGGCCTTCTCATCTCAGAGCAGCACCTGCAACCTACGTTCTCAATTAGCTGCTGGGTGTATTCAACTCCAGATCCCTCTAGTCCCATAGAAGTTAATGAACCATGTCTCAACATTTGTCCTACCATCCAGACCCTTCTTTAAGTTGGTGCGTTCCATACACTCTTCTTCTCGCCGATTCTCCAGAGATTCTCCTCATTCCTTTTCTTATCAGTTCACGTAATTTTCAACTTTATTCTGTAAAACCACATCTCAAATGCATGGATTCTCTTCTTTTCTGTTTTTCCCACAATCCATGTTTCGTACCATACAATGCTGTGCTGTACTCCAAACGTAATTTCTCAGAAATTTCTTCTGCGAGTTGAGGCCAATGTTAGATATAATATTCTCCTGGCCAGAAATGCCCTTTTTACCAGCGCTATTCTGCTTTTTATGTCCTCCTTCCTCCGAATGTCGTGAGTTATTTTGCTGCCTAGATAGCAGAATTGCTAATACCATTTACTTCGTCTTCAACGATTATGATGAAACTTCCTGGCAGATTAAAACTGTGTGCCCGACCGAGATTCGAACTGGGGACCTTTGCCTTTCGCGGGCAAGTGCTCTACCAACTGAGCCACCGAAGCACGACTCACGCCCGGTCCTCACAGCTTTACTTCCGCCAGTATCTCGTCTCCTGTGAGGACCGGACGTGAGTCGTGCTTCGGTAGCTCAGTTGGTAGAGCACTTGGCCGCGAAGGGCAAAGGTCCCGAGTTCGCGTCTCGGTCGGGCACACAGTTTTAATCTGCCAGGAAGTTTCATATCAGCGCACACTCCACTGCAGAGTGAAAATCTCATTCTGGAAACGATTCTGATGTTGTATTTCTTGCTTCTCTCATTTTGGTACTTCTCATTACTTCCGCCTTTCTTCGATTTACTCTCAGTCCATATTATGTACTCTTTAGACTGTACATTCCATTATGTATATTTTGTAATTCTTCACTTTCACTGAGCGTAGAAGTGTCATCTGCGCATCCTATAACTGACATCCTTTCACTCTGAATTTTTCTCTCCTTCTGAAACATTTCTTTTATTTCAGTCAATGTATCTTAGATGTATAGATTGAACAGTGAGCGAAAGGCTACATCCCAGTCTTACACCCTTTTTACATGGATCATTTTGTACTTGGCGTTCCGTTTTTATTACTCCCTCTTGTTTCCTGTACTTATTGTATACCACGTCTTTCCCCACAGCCTACCTCAATTTTTCTCAGAGTCTCGGACATCGGGCACCATTTTACAACCTCGAACGCTTTTTCCAGGTAGACAAAAACTATGATCCTTTCTTGATTTTTATTTAGTCTTGCTCCCATTATCACCCGCAACGTCAGGCTGCCTTTCCCAAAGCCAAAGTGATCCACATCTAACACGCCCTCAGTTTTCTTTTTCATTCTTCTGTGTATTATCGTTGTCAGCAACTTGGATGCATAAGATGTTAAGCTGATTTTGAGATAAACCTCGCACTTTTCACCTTTTCCGATCTTCAGAATTGCGTGGATGTTGTTCGTCCGAAAGTTAGAGCATACATCGCCAGAATCATACATTATACATATGAACACTCCCTTTGTTGCCACTTCCCCCAATAATGTTAGAAATTTTGGTGATATGTTATCTGTCCCTTCGGTGTTATTCGATCGTAAGTCTTTCGAAGATCTTTTAAATTCTAATACTTGAACATCTACCGCTTCTGTATCGATTCCTGTTTCTTCTCTTGTAATGCCATCAGACAAGTCTTCCTTCTCATTGTGGTCTTCAGTGTACTCCTTTCATTTATCCGCTCTCTTCTCTGTGTTTAACATTGTAATTACCAAGCGCTCTTAGTGTTATCGCCCTTGCTTTTAGTTTCACCAAAGGTTGTTTCTAATTTTCTATATGTTGATTTCGTCCTTCCGGCAATCATTACATTTCCGAAATCTTCACATTTTCCATGCAGCCATTTCGCCTTAGCTTCCCTGCACTTCCTGTTTATTACGTTCCTAAGTGAACTGTTTTTCTGTATTCCTGAAAATCTCTGAACATTCTTGTACTTCTTTCTTTTATCGATCAACTGGGGTATTTCTTGTGTTACCCAGGGTTTCTTTGCAGTCATAAATATGTTTCCTTCCCAACTTTTGTGATTGATCTTTTTAGAGACGTCCATTCCAGTTAAACTATACTTCATACTTATCCATTCGGTACCTGTATATCCTAAGAGAACTTCCAATGCATTTCCTTATTCCTTAGAATTTCGGTATCCCACTTCTTTGGGCACTGATTTTTCTTGACTACTCTCTTAAACTTCACCACATATGACTAAATTAATTTCATGATAAGGCAAGGAGGCATTTAAAGTTATCCAGATACAATGCTAGTGCTAATATACACATTTTTTCCAGCAAGCACCTAACTAGCGGCCAATGGCAGCAACGTTCGTAAAGACGCAAAGATACTACAGAATTTAAATTGTATGTACCTATGAGTAAATGTAAATGTACTGTAACCAGTATTGGCAAGTTATGTGGGCTCCTCACAGGTCAACAGATAAATTAGTTTGTCTGTGAGACGATATGTATGCCCAGTATGGCTTTTTTGAAACTTGATTTCGATTACATTAGTTCAGATTAGTTTTTCGTTCCATAGATGGGTGCTGAGGAGATCCTCATGGATGTGGCACACGTCATTTTTTTAATAAAAAATTGAATTAACAATACTAATAGTATGAGTATATATCAGTAAATCATTTGTGTCTATTAAAAAAATTCGTCAATGGAGTAGAAGGGGTTGGCCACTAGTAAGTTTTTCAGGCTCCTTTTAAACTGATCTTTATTTGTAACTAAATTTTTTATGTTTACTGGCAAATTATTGAAGATGAGTGTTCCTGAGTAGTGGACCCCTTTTTGAACTAAAGTAAGTGCTTTTAAGTCCTTGTGCAGATCGTTTTTGTTCTTGGTATTGTGTGTATGAACTGAGCTGTTTGTTGGAAAAAGAGATATTATTTAGGACAAATTTCATTAAGGAGTAAATATACTGAGAGGCAGTAGTTAGTATACCCAGTTTTTTGAAGAGGTTTCTACAGGACGTCCCTGAATTTACTCGACAAATAATATGTATTATACGCTTTTGGACTCTGAAAACTTTTGTTTGACTTGAAGAGTTACCCAAGATATTATACCATATGACATTATGGAATGAAAGTAGGCAAAGTATGCAAGCTTTTTTCATTTTTATGTCGCCTATGCCTGCTAACACTAAAATTGCAAATACAAATTTGTTAAGGCGTTTCTGCAGTTCTGTGCTGTGCTCCTCCAAACTGAATTTTTTTATCAAGTTGTAATCCAAGGAATTTAAGACTATCAACCTCTTCTATCTGCTCTTCTTCATACTTTATGCATATGCTGGTTGGAAACCTCTTACAGGTTCTGAATTGCATATAGTGAGTCTTTTCGAAGTTTAATGTCAGTGAGTTGGCTTTAAACCATTTATTAATATCCATGAAAATATCATTAGCAGATCTTTCTAGAACTACATTCAACATATTATTTATTGCAATGCTTGTGTCATCTGCAAACAAAACGAACTCTGCTTCTGGCAGTGTAACTGATGAGAGATCATTAATGTACACAAGAAAAAGCAATGGCCCTAAGATGGATCGTTGTGGGACACCACATGTAATTTCTTCCCATTCTGATGATGACTGATGACTTAATTCACTATTCCCTTGCACTGACACCCTTTGTATCCTGTTAGCGAGGTATGACTTGAACCATTTTGCAGCACTGCCCAAGACACCATAGAACTTTAATTTATTTAAAAGGATGTTGTTCACACAATCGAATGCCTTTGACAAATCACAGAAAATACCTGCTGCTTGTAACTTGTTATTTAATGAATTAAGTACATTTTCACTAGAGGTGTAAACAGCCTTCTCGATATCAGAACCCTTCAGAAATCCAAACTGTGTTCTTGATAATATGTTATTTGTGGTCAGATGGTTGAGAAGCTGCCTGTACATTACTTTTTCTACAATTTTTGAGAATGCTGGCAAAAGTGAAATCGGTATGTAATTTGATGGTATCTATTTATCTCCTTTCTTGAATAGAGGCTTAACATCTGCATATTTTAGCCAGTCAGGAAATGTCCCAGTTATAATTGACTGGTTACGAAAGTAACTCAGAACTGATCTAAATTCACAAGAACATACCTTAATTAACTTTGTTGATATTTCATCATAACTACTAGAATGCTTTGTTTTTAAAGATTTTATTATGAAAGTTATTTCTTTTGGTGAAGTGAGTGACATATTCATGTACCTGAAGCTATTTGTAAAGGCTAGTTTCAGATATTCAAGGGCATTATTTACTGATCCTGACAATCCCATTCTATCAGTTACGGATATAAAGTACTTGTTAAATAGATTTGTCACACTATACCCATCGGTTACCAATGTGTCATCTCACCTTAGTGCTATTTGCTCCTGTTCCTTTCTGGTTCCACCAGTCTCCTCTTTCACTATATCCCATATTGTTTTTATTTTGTTCCCTGACATTGCTATCTTCTTCTCATAGTGCATTTGTGTAGATGTCTGAATTACTTTTTTAATATTTTACAGTATTCCTTGTATTTAGCTAAATCATTAGGAAATGGGGCTATTCTTGGTCGACAGATACATTTTCCTTTTTGTCTTACAGGAAATCTTTAATCCTTGTGTAATCTATGGTTTTATTATAGACTTCTGTTTAATTTGAGTAACTTTTAGAGGAAAACAGTTTTCAAACTTGGTACTTACATTCTTCATGAATGTGTTATATTTTTCATTCATGTCATGAGCATTATAAACATCTTTCCAGTTCATATCTTTGAGCAGTTTTCTAAAACACTCAATTTTTGATTGATTGACTACTCTCCTGTACCCAGATTTAGCAGTCTTGATAATCTGCTTAGAATTTACATCTAAAACAAGGAGCTGCATGTCATGATCTGATAGTCCATTTATAACAGGTTTTATGATATGATTTTTTCCTTTTATTTGTCTATAAAAATGTTATCAATGACTGTCCTTGAGGATTTAGTGATCCTAGTTGAAAAGTTTACAGTGTGAGTTAGATTGAAAGACAACATTACTAACTGCAGTAAATGTTTACTGGAAGACTGCATTAGAAAATCTGTATTAAAATCATCAGCAATCAAAATTTATTTGTTTCTTCCTGTTAAATAACCCAGAAGAGCTTCTAGATGATTTATGAATAGATTATAATTTCCTGCAGGTGCTTGGTAAATCGTTACTATTATATAGAATCTGTTACGGAACTCTACTTCTGTTGCACATGCTTCTAGATGCTGCTCTAAACAGAATTTATTAATGTCAATGTTCTTGAATTTATGGCAGTTTTTAATAAATGTGGCAACTACTCCTCCATCCATATCTACTCTCCAGAAGTAGGAAGCTAGCTTAAATCCTGAAATGTCTAACATATCTACACCAGTGGTCACTTGATGTTCAGAGAGGCAGATTATGTCAATTTGGTTAGATGAATTCATTTCATCGATGAAAATGGGTAATTCATCAATTTTGTTTCTGAGTCCCGGAATGTTCTGGTGTAATAAAGATAACTGATACTGCATACTAATGGGAGTATAACTGCTTTGATGAAGATGAACTGGCAGTTTCTATTTACACTCCGGGAAATGGAAAAAAGAACACATTGACACCGGTGTGTCAGACCCACCATACTTGCTCCGGACACTGCGAGAGGGCTGTACAAGCAATGATCACACGCACGGCACAGCGGACACACCAGGAACCGCGGTGTTGGCCGTCGAATGGCGCTAGCTGCGCAGCATTTGTGCACCGCCGCTGTCAGTGTCAGCCAGTTTGCCGTGGCATACGGAGCTCCATCGCAGTCTTTAATACTGGTAGCATGCCGCGACAGCGTGGACGTGAACCGTATGTGCAGTTGACGGACTTTGAGCGAGGGCGTATACTGGGCATGCGGGAGGCCGGGTGGACATACCGCCGAATTGCTCAACACGTGGGGCGTGAGGTCTCCACAGTACATCGATGTTGTCGCCAGTGGTCGGCGGAAGGTGCACGTGCCCGTCGACCTGGGACCGGACCGCAGTGACGCACGGATGCACGCCAAGACCGTAGGATCCTACGCAGTGCCGTAGGGGACTGCACCGCCACTTCCCAGCAAATTAGGGACACTGTTGCTCCTGGGGTATCGGCGAGGACCATTCGCAACCGTCTCCATGAAGCTGGGCTACGGTCCCGCACACCGTTAGGCCGTCTTCCGCTCACGCCCCAACATCGTGCAGCCCGCCTCCAGTGGTGTCGCGACAGGCGTGAATGGAGGGACGAATGGAGACGTGTCGTCTTCAGCGATGAGAGTCGCTTCTGCCTTGGTGCCAATGATGGTCGTATGCGTGTTTGGCGCCGTGCAGGTGAGCGCCACAATCAGGACTGCATACGACCGAGGCACACAGGGCCAACACCCGGCATCATGGTGTGGGGAGCGATCTCCTACACTGGCCGTACACCACTGGTGATCGTCGAGGGGACACTGAATAGTGCACGGTACATCCAAACCGTCATCGAACCCATCGTTCTACCATTCCTAGACCGGCAAGGGAACGTGCTGTTCCAACAGGACAATGCACGTCCGCATGTATCCCGTGCCACCCAATGTGCTCTAGAAGGTGTAAGTCAACTACCCTGGCCAGCAAGATCTCCGGATCTGTCCCCCATTGAGCATGTTTGGGACTGGATGAAGCGTCGTCTCACGCGGTCTGCACGTCCAGCACGAACGCTGGTCCAACTGAGGCGCCAGGTGGAAATGGCATGGCAAGCCGTTCCACAGGACTACATCCAGCATCTCTACGATCGTCTCCATGGGAGAATAGCAGCCTGCATTGCTGCGAAAGGTGGATATACACTGTACTAGTGCCGACATTGTGCATGCTCTGTTGCCTGTGTCTATGTGCCTGTGGTTGTGTCAGTGTGATCATGTGATGTATCTGACCCCAGGAATGTGTCAATAAAGTTTCCCCATCCTGGGACAATGAATTCACGGTGTTCTTATTTCAATTTCCAGGAGTGTACTTTCTGTTGAACATTGTTTAAATGGAGACTGTATGCTAAAATCTGACTCCTGTGCATCTGCTTTCTCAACCTGAGTGTGTCTGCCAATTTCTCTCAAAACTCGTTTTCTTTCCCCCTTCCCTATTCTAAAAAAGGCATCCCTATGACACCTGTGACCACTGGTATTTTACCACTTGTGACAGTGTTCCCTCTTAAGTTTTCTGCAATAAACCCATACAGTTTTCCCTTCCCTTTCCTATTGAGGTGAAGGCCATGCCTAGTGTAGTCCCACCTATCGATAGCATCCACAGGAATCAAACCAATATGGGACCCTATATCCGTCCTAGGCAGCCACTCTAACTCCAAGTTCACCCTCCCTACGGAAGAGTTCAAATGAGGCCGATCATGGCGTCTCAACACAGAGACAATTCCCACACTCGTATGCTTCGTTGCTGATGCTATCTTCACCAGGTCACTCTCTATGGAATATTCAGTCTTTGTCAATGCTATTTCCCGGACCACCCACTATAACCACGGCATCCTTCTTTGTGAAAACCTTGCATAAAGGACCTAAATCCTCTGTTACCTGACCCAGATCTGCACTAGGCTTGAGAAAGTTTGTGACCTGGTACTTTGGACCCAGATTTTCCTGTAGTAGTTGGCAACAACCTCTACCACGGGAACTACCTAACAACAGAACTTTCTTTCTCTTTACAAATTTCCCTACCTTTTTCAAGTCCTTGAAAGCCTGTTGTGTCCTTTCTACAGCTTCAGCTACATGAGGCCCATCCGATTCTGACTGAGGCAACAGGTCAAATCTATTTTCAAAATTTATGACAAAGCTGCCTGATGCTCTCCTTTGCCTGTTCCCCTTATTACCTGTTGCCACATCCCACCTCTGTTCACCCTTCTCCCTCTTTAACCTGTCCAGATCCTCCCTTGCCTTGTCTAGGTAAGCTTGAAGAGCTGCAATTTTCCCTTTCTGTTCCAGTATTTTCCTATCTCTACTGCAGATCCTACAATATCACTGGTGAGCCTCATTTATGTCCCCATTTTCCACGCCAATACAATCGCCCCAATGAAAGAAACTACAGCACCCATCATACCAGACTAACAATCCTACGGCATGTCACATACTTCTCACTCATGGTAAAAACAGATATCGTATAAACTGAGTTAAGTACTGACTAAAACGTAAACAATGGGCCCTAGAAACAATTCAGGCAGATATAAATAAATTGAAAGAGTACTGAATAAAAGATCAGGTGATTACATGTAAGTTTAAGTCACTGTTTACTTACGATACGCGCGCGTGAAATTAAGCCTAAGATCCGTTCTATAGGCGCGATAAGGAAAACAAACTTCTTACCCCGTTTAATGTTCTTTAACACTTCACTAACACTTCCACTAACGTAACAACACTTATATTATATTTATACCAACTGGAAACGGTTACCTATGAGTTTAATTCACTGCTTACTTACGATTAGCGCGTGAAATTAAGCCTAGGATTCGAGACACAGGCGCGAGAAGAAAAATACGCTTCTTATCCCATTTAATCTTACTTTATACTTCACTAACACTTCCACTAATTTAACAACACCTACATTATATTTATAACACCCGTACACGTTTAAAAATAGCTTAATAACAACGCTTTTTATAATTAATTAGTGCAGCAAATACTCGAAGAGTCCGCGTCGGCGAATGGATATGATGGTTTTTGGTTTTGACGTGGTTCAAAGAATCAGATGTTAACATTTACTAATAAATACATGCAATTTAAATTTTATTGTATGTTGGCATGTTTACTATTTTTCATACGTTTGAGTACTTTTATAGTGGGTTGCTTGTGAGAAAGCTAGCTGACGTGAAACTTGCTGCCATTGTCCTCTAGTTAGGTGCTTGGTGCTAGGACTGTGTACGTTAGCCCTAGAGTTATAACTAGATATCTTTGAACGTTTCCTTCTCTTTAACATGAAATGACTTTGGTCATATGTGACACAGTTAATGATTATATACCTGTCGTCAATTTCACGTTGATTTACATTACTTGAGGTTCCGCTACGTACGACTCATGGCATTGTCAGTGTTTTTGTTGCAATAGTGTGTATATTGCCAACTTGTAGATTACTGTCAAATGTTTACAGATCCACATTTGACAGATATATTATAGTTAATTACCGTTTAATTACTGGCCTGTTTTTTATCCTCCTCACTGGTCAATGAATAGTGTGGCTTGACTTGTATGACTGGTATTTTCTTTTAAAACATTATTAATTTCAGGGATATGATGGATTTTGCTTTTAGTGTCACCGAAAGACCTAGCTGCGTACTGGTTACAGCACATTTATTCATAACTACATATAATTTTAGATCTCAAAAAAATGGTTCAAATGGCTCTGAGCACTATGGGACTTAACATCTTAGGTCATCAATCCCCTAGAACTTAGAACTACTTAAACCTAACTAACCTAAGGACATCACACACATCCATGCCCGAAGCAGGATTCGACCCTGCGACCGTAGCGGCCGCGCGGTTCCAGACTGCAGCGCTTAGAACCGCTCGACCACTCCGGCCGGCTTCAGATCTCAATTACTTCTTCGTGGTCACTTATGTTTAACACACATAAGTAACTTTTGAGCGGTGTGCTAGCCAGAAAGCCTTTGTGGTTTTTCATGTATGGTTATTGTAGAGTCATCCTTTCGGATGGACTGCGTCCTTGCAGGCTATTTAGTATCCCTGAGTGTTATCGTTTCATGACAGTACTTGGTATGTAGACGCATGGATGTTTTTCATCATGAACTGGTTGGTGTGGGCGTTTTTTCATACGGTTCACTTATGTTATGTTCACAGGAGCGTCTTATAATGGGTATTCTAACATGTCTTGGACATTCATTTTTTGTATATGACATAATGTACGCTCCTAAACTGTGTACAACTTACCATTTTACACTTTGACACGACACACATATCACGTTCTTTCTCTTTACCTGTTTATGAGGTATTGTCTCCTTTGTATATGTATCATCTTCTACAGTTAGTTTGCTTTCAGTAGGTTATTTCAGTGTTGTGCAGATAATGGATCTGGCTAAGTGGCTAATAAGCTGGTTAATAAACTGGCTAATAAAAATCATGAATAGTAATTTAAAGAAGTTTTTAATAAGTAATATAATGTATTGAATGGAAATTCCTTACGGTATATTTTAGGTATGGGGCAATGGATATATCTGTTCGTTATATCAAATGTTTGCTGTAAATTCACTTGTAGAATATTTTCCTTGTTTCTAATTCTGTTTTTAATCTGTTTTGATGTAGCTTGATTGATAAGATGATAATGTTTTTGTTACTGTTTCATGCGTACGGGCCTCAAGATAAGACATTGAAGCGCTGAAACTGGTTGCAACAAAATTAATAAAATCATAAGGTCGGCTGAATGCGTTTTAGTTTCTCACAAAAGCAAACGGCCGTCGTCCGCAAGGCCTACTGCCAAAAGGATGGACATAGAAAAATAAATACTTCAGTTATTCTGTGGTGCTGAGGAACGTATTGCAGCCTTTAACGAGATTTTGCTACCGACAGATGGCTTAACAGCTTTTAAACAGTGGCTTCCAAGTCGTAACTCCCGTCCTAATATTCGAGCAGTACATTGGGTAGTGCTGCAACACAATGTCTGCCTCCTTCACAGCAGACAATGACTTCTCACTGGTCCTCGTAATAGCATTGCCACTTTTCGTTGGGCGACAAATAGCTGCTTAATACCGTAGAATTTTGTGTGGCAATAATTTCCCGTTTATCTAAGACACGATTTTTTAGTGTATTTTACAAGATCTGCATTTTCCAAAGTCACATGAACAGCAGAGAATGACAAGATAAAGAGAGCAAACCACTGCAAAGTAGTATGCAACCTGAATTTTATAAATTAAGAATATATCATTTTGTTTTGTGCAATGTAATTGAATTTCTGTCGTGTGATCCTTCCAGTCGACGAGCTCAGCGCAGACAGCGTCTTTTGTGGCTAATTTTTTATGGAATGGTGGGGAGGGAGGGTTTGGAGGATTAGGGGGAGGTGGGATTTCCTCTGTTGATGGCACTATGCCCTAGATCAGTTGATCGCTGTTCATCAACGTGAGCATGTAAACGAAAATTTTCCAACAATACAACACCTCCAATCTGCAACAGTGTACTTACGTAATTATTACATGTATTTGCTAGATGAGGTAATACTTGTACCTTCCACACAAACAGCTCTGTACAGACTGAGCGAATTTCCCATCAATTTTTTCTGGGGTGGAGGTAGAGGGGGATAGAAACCTAGGGGATTCCCCAGAGGAGAAGGGGAGTGGGGAAAAAGCAGCATAGTTAAGGTTAAGAGAAAGGGTAGTGGATGGGTGAGGGGATTGGGGTTTCTCAGAAGGATATATTATCCTCAGGGAGTCATAAATCAAGGGAATGGGTGGGGTGGTTCTTTTTAAGAAGGACTGGTTATCCCCAGTGGTTCTTAAATCAATTAGCATAACAATAGGTCTGCCCCTGAATGTATGCATGTACTCAACTCACGCTACTTTTGCCCAAATACTAGCCGCATTCACATCCTTTCTATCTCTTTATATGGCCAATGAAGTGCAACCTCAATAACGCATACAAGTGTCTCTCTTTGTCTTGCATTAGCCAATCCTGTCCTTACATTGTGTAAGCATTTACTCTTGTGGACTAAATCTTTGACTACACTCTATGCTGACAAAGATGTTCTAAACGTGGGTTCTCCCTAATTTTTCTAATTATTATCTACGGCCTTTGGAGTGTTCCAGAGAAACACAGACTTCTATGCTTTGTTCACAATAAGGCCTTTCCTGGACCTGGCTAAAACCAACATTTCTCTTCTAGATAGAACATCTGTTAAGACATCAGCGAATAACTTCCATAATACTTGAGGGGCTGTAGAGGCTAAAAGCTCTGAGACTCTGACACTCTGAGACGAAAACTTTGGAACAGGAGAGAAATGAAATTAGTGGCGGGCCACGTGATCAATACCTGTCAGGTGGCTGATGTACAAAAAAAAAAAAAAAATAAAAAAACGTCAGGGCATCCAAACACAACTAGTAGGCAGTGAAGGTTAGCATAATAGTCTTAAGGACGTGTCGTTAATCCACGAATGAGGTCACTTTCATAAAAACCTTGAAATGTCCTCTTTGGAAAATTATGTATTACTGTGCTCGTACACCTCTTACGTTATTTGTTTTTCAAACAGCTGAGCAAAACTGAACGTACTCAGGGATTTCTCTCTTTACTTATTCTGATCATCACTAAACTGACACACAATTTTTTTAGCGCAACACAGTCTGACTTTCAATAATCCCCACAAAAGAATGGCCCTGACTAAGAATAACCTATACCTTTCATGAATCACTTACTTCACAAAAATCTTCGTTATTCGAACTACTGGAATACAGCGAGCGCCAATACTGACAGATAAATGAAAGATTCTAACTACCCAAGGCAAACTACTGATAGGCATAGCAAATGAAAGATTTTGATAGAGAACAGACCAGCCGGGGTAGCCGAGCGGTTCTTGGCGCTACAGTCTGGAACCGCGTGACCGCTGCGGTCGCAGGTTGGAATCCTGCCTCGGGCATGGATGTGTGTGATGTCCTTAGGTTAGTTAGGTTTAAGTAGTTCTAGGTTCTAGGGGACTGATGACCGCAGTAGTTAAGTCCCATAGTGCTCAGAGCCATTTGAACCATTTTTTGATAGAGGACAAACAATGTATTTACCTCAATAGCGTTCAAAAGTTGTTATATCAGTTCATTACATCCGGTCTTCCCCCCCCCCCCCCCATGAACCATGGACCTTGCCGTTGGTTGGGAGGCTTGCGTGCCTCAGCGATACAGATAGCCGTACCGTAGGTGCAACCACAACGGAGGGGTATCTGTTGAGAGGCCAGACAAACGTGTGGTTCCTGAAGAGGGGCAGCAGCCTTTTCAGTAGTTGCAAGGGCAACAGTCTGGATGAAAGCAAGGGGAAACTACAGCCGTAATTTTTCCCGAGGGCATGCAGCTTTACTGTATGATTACATGACGATGGCGTCCTCTTGGGTAAAATATTCCGGAGGTAAAATAGTCCCCCATTCGGATCTCCGGGCGGGGACTACTCAAGAGGATGTCGTTATCAGGAGAAAGAAAACTGGCGTTCTACGGATCGGAGCGTGGAATGTCAGATCCCTTAATCGGGCAGGTAGGTTAGAAAATTTAAAAAGGGAAATGGATAGGTTGAAGTTAGATATAGTGGGAATTAGTGAAGTTCGGTGGCAGGAGGAACAAGACTTCTGGTCAGGTGACTACAGGGTTATAAACACAAAATCAAATAGGGGTAATGCAGGAGTAGGTTTAATAATGAATAGGAAAATAGGAATGCGGGTAAGCTACTACAAACAGCATAGTGAACGCATTATTGTGGCCAAGATAGATACGAAGCCCACGCCTACTACAGTAGTACAAGTTTATATGCCAACTAGCTCTGCAGATGATGAAGAAATTGAAGAAATGTATGATGAAATAAAAGAAATTATTCAGGTAGTGACGGGAGACGAAAATTTAATAGTCATGGGTGACTGGAATTCGAGTGTAGGAAAAGGGAGAGAAGGAAACATAGTAGGTGAATATGGATTGGGGGACAGAAATGAAAGAGGAAGCCGCCTGGTCGAATTTGCACAGAACACAACATAATCATAAGTAACACTTGGTTTAAGAATCATGAAAGAAGGTTGTATACATGGAAGAACCCTGGAGATACTAAAAGGTATCAGATAGATTATATAATGGTAAGACAGAGGTATAGGAACCAGGTTTTAAATTGTAAGACATTTCCAGGGGCAGATGTGGACTCTGACCACAATCTATTGGTTATGACCTGTAGATTAAAACTGAAGAAACTGCAAAAAGGTGGGAATTTAAGGAGATGGGACCTGGATAAACTAAAAGAACCAGAGGTTGTACAGAGATTCAGGGAGAGCATAAGGGAGCAATTGACAGGAATAGGGGAAATAAATACAGTAGAAGAAGAATGGGTAGCTTTGAGGGATGAAGTAGTGAAGGCAGCAGAGGATCAAGTAGGTAAAAAGACGAGGGCTAGTAGAAATCCTTGGGTAACAGAAGAAATATTGAATTTAATTGATGAAAGGAGAAAATATAAAAATGCAGTAAGTGAAACAGGCAAAAAGGAATACAAACGTCTCAAAAATGAGATCGACAGGAAGTGCAAAATGGCTAAGCAGGGATGGCTAGAGGACAAATGTAAGGATGTAGAGGCCTATCTCACTAGGGGTAAGATAGATACCGCCTACAGGAAAATTAAAGAGACCTTTGGAGATAAGAGAACGACTTGTATGAATATCAAGAGCTCAGATGGAAACCCAGTTCTAAGCAAAGAAGAGAAAGCAGAAAGGTGGAAGGAGTATATAGAGGGTCTATACAAGGGCGATGTACTTGAGGACAATATTATGGAAATGGAAGAGGATGTAGATGAAGATGAAATGGGAGATATGATACTGCGTGAAGAGTTTGACAGAGCACTGAAAGACCTGAGTCGAAACAAGGCCCCCGGAGTAGACAATATTCCATTGGACCTACTGACGGCCGTGGGAGAGCCAGTCCTGACAAAACTCTACCATCTGGTGAGCAAGATGTATGAAACAGGCGAAATACCCTCAGACTTCAAGAAGAATATAATAATTCCAATCCCAAAGAAAGCAGGTGTTGACAGATGTGAAAATTACCGAACTATCAGCTTAATAAGTCACAGCTGCAAAATACTAACACGAATTCTTTACAGACGAATGGAAAAACTAGTAGAAGCCAACCTCGGGGAAGATCAGTTTGGATTCCGTAGAAACACTGGAACACGTGAGGCAATACTGACCTTACGACTTATCTTAGAAGAAAGATTAAGGAAAGGCAAACCTACGTTTCTAGCATTTGTAGACTTAGAGAAAGCTTTTGACAATGTTGACTGGAATACTCTCTTTCAAATTCTAAAGGTGGCAGGGGTAAAATACAGGGAGCGAAAGGCTATTTACAATTTGTACAGAAACCAGATGGCAGTTATAAGAGTCGAGGGGTATGAAAGGGAAGCAGTGGTTGGAAAGGGAGTAAGACAGGGTTGTAGCCTTTCCCCGATGTTGTTCAATCTGTATATTGAGCAAGCAGTAAAGGAAACAAAAGAAAAATTCGGAGTAGGTATTAAAATTCATGGAGAAGAAATAAAAACTTTGAGGTTCGCCGATGACATTGTAATTCTGTCAGAGACAGCAAAGGACTTGGAAGAGCAGTTGAATGGAATGGACAGTGTCTTGAAAGGAGGATATAAGGCGAACATCAACAAAAGCAAAACAAGGATAATGGAATGTAGTCTAATCAAGTCGGGTGATGCTGAGGGAATTAGATTAGGAAATGAGGCACTTAAAGTAGTAAAGGAGTTTTGCTATTTGGGGAGCAAAATAACTGATGATGGTCGAAGTAGAGAGGATATAAAATGTAGGCTGGCAATGGCAAGGAAAGCGTTTCTGAAGAAGAGAAATTTGTTAACATCGAGTATAGATTTAAGTGTCAAGAAGTCATTTCTGAAAGTATTCGTATGGAGTGTAGCCATGTATGGAAGTGAAACATGGACGATAAATAGTTTGGACAAGAAGAGAATAGAAGCTTTCGAAATGTGGTGCTACAGAAGAATACTGAAGATTAGATGGGTAGATCACATAACTAATGAGGAAGTATTGAATAGGATTGGAGAGAAGAGAAGTTTGTGGCACAACTTGACCAGAAGAAGGGATCGGTTGGTAGGACATGTTCTGAGGCATCAAGGGATCACCAATTTAGTATTGGAGGGCAGCGTGGAGGGTAAAAATGGTAGAGGGAGTCCAAGAGATGAACACACTAAGCAGATTCAGAAGGATGTAGGTTGCAGTAGGTACTGGGAGATGAAAAAGCTTGCACAGGATAGAGTAGCATGGAGAGCTGCATCAAACCAGTCTCAGGACTGAAGACCACAACAACAACAACAACAACAACATCCGGTCTTACAAATTTCCTATTTATAACGGACACACGTCCAGATCGTCTGCTCTCAAAACTCTGCCGTCTCTCTCCCCACATCCACCACTGCCGGCAGCTCATTTCCAACTGCGCATTGCTACGCGCTGTTCACATCCAGCTGTCCAACACTACAATAGTGAATATTCCAACAATTCCAACCAGCCACAGACTGCACACAGCACAGTCAGTGGTTTTCATACAGAGCGCTACGAGGCGTTACCAACATAAAAGCCTAAACAGCCTACTTACATAGCCCCGATGCTCCCCAAAAAAATTTTACAAATTGTTTTGGGCGGTGCCCAATACACATGTGTTAAAAAATTATATTAACGCAAATATATCAAATGCAATGTAGGACAAAAGCAAAAATTGTCCACTGTCCATAAAGACAGTTCTTATCTTTCGCCTGGAATATCATTGACTGGAGTAGAACATGTCTTCAGTGATGAGTCCTGCTTCGAAATGAACTGAGCCTCGATGACGAGCGATGACCCTTACAGCATACTGGTACGTCGACGGTATTCTACGCCCTGTTTTATTGCCCTTAATGGCAAACCATCCCGGGCTTACATTTCAGCAAGATAATGTCCCTCGCACACGGCGATTATTTTTATTCCTTGTCCTCGTGCTTGCCAATCCCTACCGTGGCCAGCAAGTTCGGTGGATCTCTCCCCAATTGAGAACCTTTGGAGAATTATGGGGTGGGCCTTCCAACAAATTCGAGTTTTAACGATGTATCGCAGACAGAATTTGGCAATATGTCCCTCAGGAGAACATCCAATAACTCATTCAGACAATTCCAAGCCGAATAACTGCATACATAAAGGCCAGAGGTGGAACAATGCGTTATTGGCTAGTGAAGCACTTTCTCTCGAAATATAAAATTTCCTGAAATTGTTATCATTTGTCTTTTTTTTACATATAAATCGAACCTACCGATTTTAGTTCCTTCTGTTTCATTGGACGTATCTGTTAATGACCAAGACAGTCTCTTTGTTTGCTTGCCCTGCGTAGGCCATTTGACTGTGAATCGTGAGGACTTTGTTCTGTGTCTTACGATATTTAAAATTTTTCTGCTATCGTATTATCTGAGGCGTAAATTGGAGACCTGGCCAGCATTTTCCTAAACGAGCGTGGGAACCTGCTTGCACTCTGACACCCTTGTTTAGCAGCCTATGGTTGTTAATCCAAGTCTGACCGACCTTGTCTAGCAGGTTTTCGCGCTGTGTGTTCCTCAATATGAGGAGATCTAACGGCCACTAGAATATAATGGCCCGCCTCTGTGGCCGAGCGGTTCTAGGCGCTTCAATCAGGAACCGCGCGACCGCTACGGTCGCAGGTTCGAATCCTGCCTCGTGGATGGATGTGTGTGATGTCCTTAGGTTAGTTAGGTTTAAGTAGTTCTAAGTTCTAGGGGACTGATGACCTCAGATGTTAAGTCCCATAGTATTCAGAACTCAGAATATAATGAATATATTATGGAGGGTTACCGACAATATTTCATCCCACTCTGGTACGGGTTTAATGTACAGAAACTTATGGTCGAGATACATGCAACTTACAACTCCGTGGGAGTGAACGAAAGTGCGCGAACACTTTGCAACATGTCTGCCAGTCGTCACCAGAAACTTGGACGTTACATGGTGTGAGGTCAGCGTGACTATAAACCCGCAACATGAGGCTATCGAAGGAATGCCAAAAGTGAGAACTTGTCAATCAGCGAACACCTAAGATGAAAGAGTGTACAATGGGGAGATAAAACGGGTGTTAGCTGTAGGAAAAGATCGATCATATTTTGTAAGAACCAAGAGGGAAAAACAGGAGTCGAAGACCAAGAACAGAGTGTTTGCACTAAGAAGGAAGTAAGACAAAGCATTACCGAAACAGCTAAGACTGTAAACTGTTCACATGCCACCATGGTTAAAGTATAACATGCATGGCAAAATGGCGCTGTCCGAAACAGGCGGCGAGTCAACTGTATTGCACCACGGGCCGTGGGTGAAAGGGTTGAACAACGACTGCGGAGATGTGCACGGGCGAACAGATGTACAGTGCTGAGTAATTGACCGCCCAGATGAGCCAAGCATCTACCACCAAAAGTGTCTCCTCAACGACAGCTAAGCGAACGTTGCTGCACGTGGGACTCCGTATCAGACGGCTGGTTCATTCACACATGCTGACTGCTGTTCACAGGTGCGAGATCTGGAATTTCCACAGCAATACTGCAACTGGACGTCCACTGAATGACAATAGGTGGACTCTTCAGATGAATCACGTTCTATGCACCATCGGACAGACGGCCGTTGGTGAGTACGGCATGAAACAATTGCCGTGGCCTGCCCGGATTTGGGAGCGTTATGATCTGGAGAATGTGTTTTAAGTTACTGCGTGGGTGACTTCGTCATTCTGGAAAGCATAATGGATCAACCCAAGAAAGGATCTATCCTTGTGGACCGTGTTGAATCTCTTGACAGGTGTTCAGATTAATAGCAAAGGACAGTGTAACAGAACCCTCCCAGGGGACACCGCCTTATAGTAGACACCTTCAGTGCCGGGCGGGAGGGTTTGCGTGCTTCGGTGAAGTCGAGAGCTATGCCGGCGGTAGCATAGCTACTGGCAGGGTCTCCCAAGCCGGACTGGTCTCGACAGAGGAGCCAGACAAAGTGTGTCCCACAACATAGGGCAGGGAGGGCTCTAGAGGCGTAGTGAAGCCAGCTTCCTCAGAGGAGTAAACCTCATACAAATCCTGGTCCTCCAGGTTGGGGGCTGGGCATGGGGCTAATAACCCCATACTGTAAAAAAAAGAATATTACGGAAATTCAACAGAAGCCTCGGTAACTGGTTGGAAAGCATGTATCACGACCCCGGCAAAGGAAACGGATAAAGGATCTAACAGTAGCATCGTGGAATGTGAGGACAATGCTTCAGCCTGGAAAAATGAAAGAAATAGCCAATGAAATTTTAAAATTCAAATATGATATTGTAGGGCTACAGGAAATAAGATGGCAGGGGAATGGGCAGATAGATAAACCTGAGTACTCGTTGGTATATAGTGGACCAGAAGAAAGAACAGGCCAACTTGGAACAGGGTTTATAATAACTAGGGAAGTTAGGAAAAGCCTTCTAGAATTTGAACCTATAAATGAAAGGATGTGCAGACTCAGACTAAAAGGTAAATTTAAGAATATATCAATAGTTAATGCACATGCACCAACAGAGGAAAAGATGTAATTAAAGAAAAGTTCTACGAAGACTTGGAAAAAGTATGCTGTGCAGTACCTAAATATGACCTGATGCTAGTAATAGGAGGTTTTAATGCAAAAATAGGGAGGAATGAACATCCGTATGGAGTTTCTGGAAAATATTCACTACATGAAGAACACAATGAGAATGGAGACTTACTATGCCAATTCGCAGCAAGGAATAATATGATTATTAAAAGTACCTGCTTTCCACATAAAAGGATCCATCTGGGTACTTGGAAGTCTGCAGCCAATGGAGTAGTCAATCAGATTGACCATATTTTAGTGATTGCACGCCACTCCACGTCAATTACGGATGTACGGAGCTGCAGAGGACCAAACTGTGATTCAGACATTTTTTTTGATGAAATCAGTCTTGAGAGAGAAACTGTCACTAACAAAGGGCAACAGAATGGGAAAGATGATGAAATGGAATACAGACAAACTGAACATCCCTGATGAAGTAAAAAAATACCAAGCAACACTAAGCAGAAAGTTGAGCAATGAGGAGACCACAGTAGGAGTAGATGAAAGGTGGAACAGGTTTGAAAAAGCCATTAAGGATGCTGCAGAGGAAATAATAGGCATAAGAAGGAACAGAAGAACCCAGGAGTGGTTTGATGAAGATTGCAGGTCAGCAATAGAGGAAAAGAACAGGGCAAGAACAAAAGTGCTACAGAGAGAAACCAGAAATAATGTGAAACAATATAGAGAATTAAGGAGAAGAGCTAACAGACTGTGCAAGAGAAAGAAAAGAGAGTGAAATAAGAAGCAATTTCAAGAACTTGAAGAACTAAAGGAACAGAGTGAAATAAGAAAGTTCTATCATGCCACAGGCAAAATGAAGAATAGATTCCAACCAAAAACAACGGCCTGTTCCAGTAAAGATGGGAAAATGATAAGGAAGGAAGAACAGATAGTGGGAAGATGGGCAGAGTATTTCAAAGATACACTAAACACCAGCCTAGAAGATGAAGAGACAGCTGCACAGGAGGGAAGAGTAGAGCTGGAAGTAGACAATGAAACCAATGAGGCAAGAAAGCCAACACTACAAGAGGTCTCCCAGGCTGTGCACAAGTCAAAAAACAATCGAGCCCCTATGGGAAGACAGCATAATTGCTGAATTAATAGAAACTGGTGGTGAGGCTGTAATAAAGGAACTGCACACATTAATATCAGACATATGGGAAACAGAAACTATGCCAGATAATGGGAAAATTGGAATAATAGTCCCCATTTATAAGAAAGGGGACAGAACAGCATGTGAAAACTATAGAGGTGTAACACTCCTAAGTACAGCTTATAAGATCTTCACAAGTATATTAAACGAAAGGATACAGAAGTGTGCAGAAGGCATACTAGGGGAATATCAGTGTGGCTTTCGACAAGGCAGAGGAACAACCGATCAAATATTTGTGATAAGGCAAATGGTGGAAAAGTTCTAAGAATATGATATAGATCTGCATTTCTTATTCATCGATTTCAAACAAGCCTTTGACAGCATAAATCGGCAAGAACTATACAGAGTACTGAAAGAAGTTGGTATATGTGCTAAGTTAATAAGACTAATCAGAATGACAATGACAGATACAAGAGCAAAAGTAAATGTCCTTAGCAGAACAAGTGATAGCTTTGACTTTAATAAAGGTGTGAAGCAAGGGGATAATCTCTCCACTGACCTATTCAAAATAGCCCTGCATAGTGCAGTAAATAAAATCAACATAAGAGGCACCATATTTATGAAATCTAGCCAGATATGTGCATACGCTGATGACATTGCTATAGTTGGAAGAAATACCAATACACTCCTAGAAACATACCGGGCAATGGAAACAGAAGCCTTAAAAATTGGCCTCATAGTAAATGAAAATAAAACAAAATATATGGTAATCTCACAATCTGAGGCCAGAAGAACCCCTAAAAACCTAAACATCAATGGGAAATGCTTCAATGGAGTGTCCTCTTTTAACCACTTGGGAGCCCTAAAAACAAATGATAACAATATTGGAAAGGCTATAAGGGAAAGAATACAAGCAGGAAACAGAGCTTACTTTGCAAATATGCAGCTTTTCAAAAATAGCCTTGTTACAAGAAAAACTAAACTGCTAATATATAATTCCCTAGTCCGCCCAGTTATCACATACGGCTCAGAGGTATGGACGTTGACAGAACACGATAAAAATGCTCTAAGAAGCATTGAGCGGAAAATACTACGCAAAATCTATGGGCCAATAAGGGAGGAAGAAGGCTGGAGAATACGCTACAATGCCAAATTACAAGAGTTAATACAAGGCAGGGACATAGTAAAATTTGTGAAATCACAGCGAATACGATGGCTAGGACAGTTGGAGAGAATGACAGAGGATAGAATTCCAAAGAAAATGATGAAAGGTATGATCCATTCAGTTAGGCGAAAAGGGAGACCTAGAAGAAGATGGATCGATGAGGTAATAACGGATATCAGCAATATGGGAGTCCGGGGGTGGAAAAGAGCAGCAAATAGACGAGAAGTGTGGAGGAAGATTGTCGAAGAAGCCAAGGCTCAACAAGGGCTGTAGAGCTACTGAAGAAGAAGAAGTGTAACAGAAATTTCAGAAGGGGATTAACATTCAGGGTGAAGGAAATAAATAGTAAGATTGGTTGAGGACATTGCAGTCATAAGTGAAAGCATCGAAGAACATCCGGACATGTAAAGACTCACTGGCGATCAAGAATAAACCGATGAAAGACATACGTAATGAGGCACATAACCATGACATCAAAGTTGAGGATCATTAAAGCAAAATAACGTATCTACATCCTACTCCTCAAGTCACCTAATGGTGTGTGGCGGAGGGTAGCTTTGGTACCACTACTTGATCCCTCCAACCCTGGCGAACACACGGTCTAAGTAAGGAGGGCGTAAAAAGCTAATTATTATGGGTAAAGAGGGAATTCCTGCGAAAAAGAAGTCTACTAGTATCAAACATCCGCCTTCATTTGAGGAAGAAATTTCTGGGATTGTATTTTTCAAGCGGAGCTTTACGAAAGCGAATCATGGAGTGTAGTAAAACAGAAAAGAAGCGTTTGACATGTGGTGCTATACAACATGATGTTGAAAATCAGCCGAATCTGCGAGGAGAGGAACATGTGGTAAACACCGCCTACGAGAAGGGACCATATTATCGAAAAAGTGTTAAGATGTAAATCAATAACTAGTACTAGCAGCTGTGGGAGGTAAAAGCTGTTAGGGTAGAGAGTGACCGCGCGGGATTAGGCGAGCGGTCTATGGCGCTGCAGTCATGGTCTGTGCTGATGGTCCCGGCTGAGGTTCGTTCCACCCTCGGGCTTGGGTGTGTGTGTTTGTCCTTAGGATAATTTAGGTTAAGTAGAGTATATTCTTAGGGACTGATGACCTTAGCAGTTAAGTCCCATAAGATTTCACACACATTTGAACATTTGGTAGAGAGTGTTCCAACACGTAACCGAATAAGATAAAGAGGTTCTCGTGGAGGGCTTCATCAAACAGTCAGAAGTTGGATGACACAAGAGAAAGGGTCTGTGAGAACGAGTTCAGTGAACGGGAAGGCGACGTGGTGGCAGGAACTTACCGCATCATTGACTGTCGGATAGAGCGGTCACCTACCCGGTGGCGCTCAGACACTTCTCCTATTGGCCCACCTGGTAACAGGCGTGCTGCAAGTTCAGTCGGAAGCCAGCTAATTAAAGTATTCAATTTCCACTTAGAGCGGCGGGCAAACACGGCGCGTTTAGCGCCAGAACTCGCTACAAGGCTAATGCAATGAAAGCGCCGCCGGCGCCAAGATTAAACCGCAGTGATTACGGCTCTGCCGGCCGGTCTGCTCCAAATTGAAACGCGAATTATTTCGCAATTATTTGCGCGGGCCGCGCACCCAGCTGCGGAACCCGGTGGATATTGGGGCTGCGAGCGGAGGACGGGACGGGGCTGAGCGATCGCCACCAACTGTCTGTCGCTGCCTGAATACCGACATTATTACTGAGTTTAATTTGTGTAATTCTCTGGAGCAGGTGTACGAGGACATTTTGCGAACTTCCCTGTAGAGTTCTGCTTTGGAACGGATATGTGTAATGTACCTACACGGGCACTCAATATACAGTGCTGAATTTCATTACCAGAGCGCTGACTTCGATATTACTAATTACTATGTCCCATATGATTGGTGTCCAATAGTCACAATCGATCGTCGAGTATATCATTACCTCTTGTGAACTTACATAATAAGGTGTGTCATATTAATAGATACTGCCTCCCTCCCCGTTACCTCAGTACTTTAAGTATGTACACTGACAGAAAGAAAATCCAAACCCTATGTAAGAGTTCGCGAGATAAAAGTAAGTTGGTGTGAATGATGGCTTTTATTCACATTTCGCGCCGGTCACGGAAGAGTGGGGCTAGTAGAGCCATTATGAGGATGCAAGTAAGGTTTGCTTTAAATAGGGCTACGAGAAGCTGGATGTTCTTTTCACGACATTTGCACAGAGGCTTGACAGGAATGTAGGCACTATACATGATTGCTGGCACAGCGGTCACGGCAAGGTACAGCAGCAGCAGCGCTCCGTCTTCAGGCACCAAGTGGCCCATCGGGACCATCCGACCGCCGTCTCATCCTTATGTGAGGATGCGGATAGGAGGGGCGTGTGGTCAGCACACCGCTCTCCCGGTCGTTATGATGGGTTTCTTTGACCGGAGCCGCTACTAGTCGGTCGAGTAGCTCCTCAATTGGCATCACGAGGCTGAGTGCACCCCGAAAAATGGCAACAGCGCATGGCGGCTGGATGGTCACTCATCCAAGCGCCGGCCACGCCCGACAGTGCTTAACTTCGACGGCAAGGTACGGTGAGAAGAAAACCAGGCTCAAGACGGCCACATGGAACTACTGGGGGCTCCATACTACGTCTCCAACAGCAACTAGAGCATCAGCTGGTAGAACAGTAACACGACTGAACGTTGCAAATTGGTTACTTCAAGGACTCCATGTAGTGTGCAGTCCATTGACACCTAACCAACGCCATTTACGACTTTAGTAGTGCCAACCGACAGCTCATCGGATGGCCAAGTGAACGTCTGTTGTGTTTTCTGAGGAAAGGCACATCTGCCGTAGAGCCAGTGATGGTTGTGTGGGTTAGAAAGAGGCCAGGTGAACGCCTGCAAAGAACATATCTGCGGCCTAAACACACTGGACATACACCTGGAGCCATGCTCGGGGTTGCGATTTCGTAAGACGGCAGGACACTCTAGTTATCCCACCCACTCTGACTGCAAATTTGTATGTCAATCTTGTGATTCAGCCTGTTGTGCCGCCATTCATGAAGAGCATTCCAGGTAATTTCTTCCGACAGGATAACGCTCGCCACAAACAGCTGTTGTAACGCAACATGCTCTAGAGTGTCGTCCTACACGCTGCCCTGGCCTACTCTATTACTAGATCTGTCTCCAATCGAGAACATATGGGACATAATTAGACTACAACTCCATCATCATCCACAACCAGCATTAATCATCCCTGTTTTGACCAACCAAGTGCAACAGGCATGGAACTCCATCCCACAAACAGACACACGCGACATGTACAACAAAATGGATGCAGGTTTGCATTATAGCATTCAACATTCTCGCGGTTACGCCGGTTATTCATGTACAAGCACTTCACATCTGCAATGGCTTATCTCGCACTTATAAACTGAAGAGCCAAAGAAACTGGTACGCGTGCCTAATATTGTGTAAGGCCCCGCGAGCACTCAGAAGTGCCGCAACACGAAGTGGGATGGACTCGACTATTATCTGAAGTAGTAATGGAGGGAACTGACACCATGAATCCTGCAGGGCTGTCCATAAATCCGTACGAGTACGAGTGCGTGGAGATCTCTTCTGAACAGCACGTTGCAAGGCATCCTAGACATGTTCAAAAATGTTCATGTGTGGGAAGTTTTCCTGGAGCCGCTCCATGGCAATTCCAGGCGTGCGGAGTGTCGCATTGTCCTGCTGGAATTGCCCAAACCCGTCGAAATGCACAGTGGACATGAATGTATGCAAGTGATCAGACAGGATGCTTCCGTACGTGTCACCTGTCAGAGCCGTATCTAGAGGTATCAGCGGTCGCACTCAATCCTACTGCACTCGCCCCATACAATTACAAAGCCTCCACCAGGTTGAACAGTTCCCTGCTGACATGCAGGGTCCAAAGATTCATGAGGTTGTCTCCATACCCGTACACATATATCCGCCAGATACGATCCGAAACGAGAGTCGTCCGAGCAGACAACATGTTTCCAGTCGTCAACAGTCCAGTGTCGGAGTTGACGGGCACAGGCGAGGTGGAAAGCTTTTTGTCATACAGTCATCAAGGGTACAGGAGTGGTCCTTCAGCTCAGAAAGCTCATATCGGTGTTTCGTTGAGTGGTTCGCACGCTAACAGTTTTTATGTCCTAGCATTGAAATCCGCAGCAATTTGCGGAAGAGTCGCACTTCTGTCACGTCGTTGGTCCCACTCTTGCAGGATATTATTCCGGCCGCAGTGTTGTCGGAGATTTGATGTTTTACCGGATTCCTGATATTCAAAGTAAACTCGTGAAATTGTCGTACGGCAAAATGCCCACTTCATCGCTACCTCGGAGATGCTGTGTCCCATCGCTCGTGCGCTAACTATAACACCATGTTCAAACTCACTTAAATCTTGATAACTTGCCATTGTAGTAGCAGTAGCCGACCTAACAACTGCGCCAAACACTTGTCTGATATAGACATTGCCGGCCGTAACGTCGTCTTCTGCTCATTTACATATCTCTGTATTTCAATAAGCATGCCTATACAATTTTTTTGGAGCTTCGATGTATCAACCTGCGAACCTGCCATTTGAAGCACTTAAATATGTTGCCTAGACAAATGTATTCCCGAAATTTCATTACTCTACATCGATTGTTTCTTGGTCTGGTGTTAGACTTCCGTCAGCGTATTTTCTTCTGGAAGTGGTCAATGAAGTAACGCTTAAAGGGAAACCACACTCCGCTCGACTTGCTATCAAAGAGTTAGCATATTCCAAAATCAATTTAACTACACGCAACTTTAACAAGGTCTCACATACCGCTGTACGACATTTGTCACTTCACACTGAAACCTTAAGACCATCAGAACGCGGCACGAATGTTTAACTCGAAAACGTATTACTGATCGCCACTAGCCCTTGCCGATTCAGAGCCGTAACTGGTGTGTTGACACGCAAAGGGCACGGACAAAGCAACAACCATTATTTCAGAAAGGCTCTGTGAGGAGGCAACGAATAAAATGAGGGCCACAGCTAACCCAGCGGTAATTGTTGTGACGTAATACGTAATCTGCAGTGAAGCTAATCATTAAACGTACCACAAGTGCCACAGACAATAACATTTACCGACGTGACAGGGAATAGAATCCTCGCAATAAGGGGAGACTGGGGGAAGGTAACAAGTGGAATAAGAAGGCCAATCATTCTGCTGAAGCCCATAATTCTAGACAGCATTACTTTACAGATATTACTAATGTTTCTTAAGCTGACAACCTAATAATTTGCACAGTGAAGCCCCTGCCACCAGTTCAGTGTGTATTACATAACAACAGTGATGGGAAGAGCGGAGATAAGAGCCACCCTTGCTTTGGCTATTTTTTCAGGTTTGTTGTAAACTGTTTGCAGACTTCAAAATAGCGGACTGAGTATCTCAGTTATTTATGTCTCACTGGACAAAAGAAAAAACATTATCACAATAAATAAGCAGACTAAAATCATCCACTTCTCGCACAAATAATTTTCATCTTCACCGATAACTCTGTTTGACTGTCCGCACTGTACTTCCTGGGCACTTGACCTCAGTCTCAATGTTGGAAACTTTATCGGGTACCAGAAATGCGCCGGCCACCGTGGCCGAGCGGTTCTAGGTACTTCAGTCTAGGACAGCGCTGCTGCTACGGTCGCAGGTTCGAATCCTGCCACGGGCATGGATTTGTGTGATGTCTTTATGTTAGTTAGGTTTAATTAGGTCTAAGTCTAGGGGACTGATGACCTCAGATGTTAAGTCCCATGATGCTTAGAGCCATTTGAACCATTTGAACCAGAAGTTCCCCTTTTCCAGCCATTCTGCTCTCCTCATCAAAATTGCGAGGAAGATAATTCCTCTCGTCCAGTTCAGACGCTGCACTTCGAACGTCGTTACGTTTCCTGCTCCAGAAGCAAGAGATGGTTGCAAATTTTCTTTTCTTGTTTGAGGTATAAACAGACTAAAACCTTCCAAATATCTTTTTGTTTTCAGCAGCACGTAGATTTTTCTTCAGAAGCTCCTCTCCAACTGGGAAGGCTATTGCTGCAGTTTTGAAAACTGTGCCGTCGTTCCCTGTTTTACTGTTCTCCACGAATCATGTGGAGCCCACGATTGATTCTCTCCTTTGCGCTACGTAGCCCCTCAACCAATACAATTTCATGAGGAAAACCTAACTAAAAAAATGGCTCTGAGCACTATGGGACTTAACATCTGTGGTCATCAGTCCCCTAGAACTTAGAACTACTTAAACCTAGCTAACCTAAGGACATCACACACATCCAAGCCCGAGGCAGGATTCGAACCTGCGACCGTAGCAGTCCCGCGGTTCCGGACTGCGCGCCTAGAACCACTAGACCACCGCGGCCGGCTGAAAACCTAACTTGTTGTGTAAAGTTGTAATAAGTACATGAAGTGGTAACTTAGACCAGAAGGCCTCAAAACCGACACAAAACATAAAAGTGAGACAACGCGATATCCTGGCTGCAAATGACAGCCTAAACGAGGGTTCTCCGACTTTACGACGTTGCCTCGTGATTGCCGAATTGTAGAGAATGTCAGATTTATACGGCCGCTACACTCAAACAGCCATTATACACGCACGACCCCGATGTCTTTTGATGTGTCATAGTTGGGCCAAGAAGTTACATACAGCTGAGCTACGCGATGTTGACTGAGAGCAGTCTGTAACCGGTGACGCTGTTAACTAATGCCACATCCCTTTTTAAATCATTTGGTACTGTTGGCAACATTTTCCATCAAATTTAATGGATAAGATCAGGTTATTTGATACAGTTATTTATTAAAAAAAACTACTTCCGGTTAAATTCATTGCTCATTTGATAATTTCGACCTAACAATATTTCATTGGGCACTGAGATGTGTCATTATCTTTATAGCACTAGTGTAATTGTCAACGTAACTCTGGAATACACCGTTCGCCAAAACGTTCGGCGACTTAATGTTTTTCGTGTCGTATAAGTGACTTCTGCACAGTAGCTGCGTTGGCACGTTGGCAGCTTGAACTAACGACTGTAAACAACAAATGCGCTTTCGACCCGATGCGTCACAGACCACAATCGTGCAACATATCGAAATCAAGTATAAGAAAATATTGTCCGTTGCGGGCTATATATATACGTAATTAACTTGCTGTGCTATTGGAACAAGATTGTCAAAGTCACATGTTCAAAACAGTCTCCAGAATATACTGAATCAGATAAAAGTATGTGCAAAATGTGTCTCGCACGTCTTGACTGCCGAACAAAAGGAACGACGAATGGACGCCTGCTACGACTTCACTGAAATGCAAATCGCAGAATTTTTTTTCTGGAAGAAATCTTCTCGCATGAGAACATCGTGTTATTAATAGGCACCTACCAGCAAACGAAAAAGTACAAAAACTCACATGACGGGCCAACGCTGTCAGCAAACGACAAAGTACAAAAACTCACATGACCGGCCAACAGTTCAACGATTTAACCAACTATCAAGTCAATGTATCGCTTGAGTTGAACAACATCCCAAAGAAGAGCTCTTCTGACAGTTTCACATGGTTGTATGGACCGTTAGTGCTTTGTACTCTTGTGAGGGTAGGCTGTCTAGATCAAATGGAACATTAAAATTCTCTTCTTAACTTTTCTTCGCTTTTTTTAATCGCGCCTCAAGGTTTTTTCTATTGCGGGGCTATTTTCCACGGAATTTACTGAATCTAGGATGACATACTAATTTAACAGATTACCTTTTTCATCATGCGCACGCGATTGCTTAAGGCCCGAGCCAACAAATATTCTAACCGTTTCGTTCACTCTGCAAACTACGTTTCCCCAAATTATTTAATGAATATATTTCCTCCCATCGCATTTCCGCTTGTTACTTTCCGTCAACATTTCCCACACTTTTAATAACTGCTACGTTCACTATAACTGTTCTCACCCACCATTCCTTCTACTATCCATCACTCAAGAACTGTTTCTGCATCTTTTATTTTCCTTCAGATTGTGTGGGGGAACTCATTTTAGTTACTGCCTTCCTTATGATTGATACGATAGATCACATGTGTAATTGCCCTGTATAGTTCCCAACAGACATCACGATCCACAGCTTTTCGCATTCAGATTTATCCTGTATCTCTCTTTATGTCCTCAATCCATTTTCGCTTAGATCGTCGTCCAGGTCTTTGCTTATTATGAAGAATTCGACGTTATAGTGTTTGCCCTCATTTGGTGACGCTATGTGCCACACTAATCTGCAATTCAGCTTTGCAACAGTCAGTATCACGTCGTCAAACCTTGTCTTGGTTTTCCTTCCTTTCTTGTTACACCATACATGCATCTTTTCATTCAGCGATGGCCGGTCCAAAATTTTGGAGAAACGTCCACGTGTCCCTTCGGCAAGTCAGTATAGGAGGGCTTTTCGCTTTTTAAGGGCCGTTAGGAATTAACTTCTGGACGCAATTTCGCAAAGGATTCTCAATAGCTTCCAGAACAGGTTTTGTCGTGGTAACTGATACTCTTTCCTTCTTTGTAGCGGTAGTTCAGATGTAAAGTAACCCTATGATAAAATGAAATGAGGTGATAAAATCTTCTCGGGTTGACAGCCGAGTTAATGTGTTGTTGTGCAGCAAACCGAGAAGATTTTATCATCGAGGTTCACTGAGAAAGCCTGCATTCTCAAATGAAATGAGATCATTTTGATGTCTGGAGGAGATAGGTAACCTGGGTATCTAAGTAAATCATTGGTGTATTAACTTTTATTTAAAAGATGGATTGTTGCTCAACGTAAGGATGATACGCATTAACTCTAGCCAGTCCAGCTTGGTCTAAGCAGCAAGATATAACGGGCATGCGTGTGTGAGGTGTGCTTGTTTGTACGAATCCATGTATGTTGTTTCTTTCTAATGAAGGCTTTGGCAAAAGCTTAATGTGTAACGGTCTTTTTTTTATGCCTTTCTGCAGCTGAACGTGTCATCTTTACCGGTGAATAGCAGTCTATCCTTTCCATAACTTATGATATTCCGACTGGATTTTCCATCGTTCAAGTAGCAGGTTTGACAGACGTTTGACACATTTAATTGTATTTGCAGAGGTAACCGGTTTTGGGCTTTACAGCCATAGTAAGATCCTATAAGGGAGGGGCATATGCATAATCCGATCAAGTAGTTTAACTTTTAAGGATGTATTTTATCGATTCCTCCACACGGTAAGCAAAGACGTAAATGTTATTGGTGCACTGAGTCAGAGGTCTTTAGAAATTTTAGCTACTTGTAACCATCTGTTAAATACTTAACACATTCTTAAGTACTTAACACAATGTTCTACGTTTTGTTGGGGTGTCCACTGGTCAGTCCGAAGACGGGTTTGATCCAGCTTTTCATGTTACTCTATCCTGCGGAAGCCTCTTCATTTCTGAATAACTGCTCGGTCTTATGCCCCCTCAATCTGCTTACTGTACTCGTCCCTCAGCCACTCTCTACAATTTTGAACTCTCCTCCCCCCCTCCACACTTTCTTCCAAAACTAAAAAATTGTGATTCCTTGATGTCTGAGAATGTGTCCCATAAACCGATCTCTTCTCCTAGCCATGTTGTGCCACAAATATTTCTTCTCATCTGTTCAATACCTCCTCATTAGTTATGTGATCTACCCATCCAATCTTCAGCATTCTTCTGTAGTATCATGTTTCAAAATCTCCTATTCCCTTCTTGTCTAAACTGTTTCCCGTCCTCGTTTCACTTCGATACATCACTGCATTCCTTTCAAATACTTCCACAAAAGACTTCCAGCACTTAAATCTACATTTGATGTTAAGAAATTTCTCTTCTACACAAACGCTTTTACCACTGCCAGTCTACATCTTATATCCTCTATACTTCGGCCATCAGCCTCTATTTTGCTGCCCAAATAACAAACTCATCTACTAAGTTGTCATGTTTTCTAAGATAATTACTTCAGCATCATCTGAAAAATTAGATTACATTCCATTATTCTTGTTTTGCTTTTCTTCATTTTCATCTTATATTTTCCTTTTAAAGCTACTATCCATTCCTTTACTCTGTTCTTCCAAGTCTATTGCTGTCTGTGACAGAATTACAGTGTCATTGGCAAATCTCAAATCTTTTATTTCTCCTCCCTGAACTTTAATTCATACTTCAAATTTTTATTTGTTTTCCTATACTTCTGCTCAATACACAGTTTCAGTAACGTCAAGGGCAGGATACAAACCTTCCTCACTCCCTTCTGAACCACTGATCCCTTTCATGTACCTCGACTCTTATAACTACTCTCTGGTTTCTGTACAGGTTGTAATTAAAACGTTTCGCTCCTTGTAATTTCCCCATGCGCACTACAGAATTGCAAAAAGAGTATTCCAGTGAACACTGTCAAAAGCTTTCTCCAAATTTAGAAGTCCTATAAACGACGTTTTCTCTTTTCTTTACCTAGTTTCCAAGAGATATCGTAGCATCAGTACTGTTCTTAAATTTCTCAAATCGAAACTGACCTTCGCCGATGTCGGCTTCTACTAGTTTTTGGACTGTTCTGTAAAGGAATCGAGTTAGTATATTCCAGCCTTACTAACCTGACTGTTCCGTAATATCCACACTTTCTTTGGAATTGGAATTATCACATTCCTATTGAAGGCTGAGGACATTTCCCTTATACCTCACATCATGCTCACCAGATGGACAAGTTTTGTTGTGGTTGGCTATCCTAAGGCTATCAGTAGTTCTGACGGAATATTGTCTGCTCCCGGATTCTTGTTTGATTTAGTTCTTTCAGTGCTCTGTCAAATTCTTCGCGAAGTGTCACATTTCCCATCTGATTTTTCTCTACATCCTCTACCGTTTCTATAATATTGTCTCCAAGTACATTTTTTTCTATAGATCTTTTATATACGCCTTCCACATGTCATTTCTCCTTTCTTCGTTAAGAATTGGTTTTCCATCTGAGCTTTTGACATTCATACAGCTGTTTCTAGTAAATCCGAAAGGCGTTAATGTAAGCGAGAAATTTTGCACCGCTACAATACAGGATTGTCTCCCGCAGGCATTTTATTATTCGTAAGAGAAAACTTTTGCTGGAAAGCATCTAGTTTTTCTGAGTAATATGTTTTCCTCTGTTCCTCGCATATTTAAAAGAAGAGCGTTTTTTCACAGGCACGGCCGTCATTGTTTTAGCTTTGCTGGAAAACAGAAATACTGCTGTTCGTAAGTACCGTGGCTTTTATCCGCCGTTCCACCGCCCGGTACTTCTCTGGTGATATTACATATTTTATGGGCGCGCAGAACTAGCTCGCGATGTGCCTCGTAGAACTGCAGACACACGGAACCAGCATTTACTGGGATTACTGTCACAGCACTGCACCATAAATGTTTCATTATGCGCAAAATTAAAATGGACCGTTTTATTCTGTGTCAGGTGTCGTAACAATTTGCGCATTCTAATACACTTTACTATAGCACTAACGCTGTTATCAAGGGCACTGTCTCACTGCCTTGTGCAGCTACGCAGTAAATTGCCCTATTAAACCACAGAGGAACTGCAGTCTACGTGGTTTTCTCTTCCGGTGACATCGCAGTGATTCGGATAGTGTGGTCACATCTTTGTCCTTGTAATTGTCACCAACACGTACAGAATTAATATGTCTGCAAATGTCAAGAACACTAAAATGACTATCACCTTAGGTATTGTCTCATACATGTGAACTAAAGGTATCAATATCCTTTGATGGACATATCTTTGATCTTTTCCACGGATATTAAAAAAACAAATAAGTCTCTAAGTCTACTGTACCATCCGATTGCGGAAACTTGAATATAATGAGAAGGAAGAAGGGGTTAGGGGTGGCGGTTACCAAGAAACCTCTTTACCCTCTTTTTTGTGTTCATGGTTTGATGCGTCTGGCAAGACCTTCTCCCTTACGATAGTTTCTTCGCCTCAGAGGAGCACTTGCACTTATTCAATTAACCGATATATTTCAATCACTGTTCTCCCCTATCACCTTTACCTTGAACAGGTCCCTTGAAAGAAACTGTGGCCTAGCGTCTTTGACCAAAAATGAAACCGTTCTGGATCCCAGGTTTGAAACCAGCCACTTCTTACTTCGAATGAAGATCATTAGCAATGGCGGCGAGACTTCCGACACAAGAAGTCCCCCTCGCTCTCCCTACGGCCTTACGAAAGAGCTGGTAGGAGCAGGCAGAGGTTCAGATAACGCTCTCGCTCTTGGGGTGAGTGACAGTCCCAAAATACGGAACAATCAGCAATATCAACGGCATGAGGATGCAAAGGCAATGGAAATCTCTGCATTACAGACACATAATGTGTATCCATAGGATGTGTGGCCTGTAACTGAAAAAAAATTCATGAGGGTCTCCCCCATTGACAAAAGCTTCCGGTAAATCCCCCATTCGGTTCTCCGAGGGTGAACTGCAAAGGCGAAGGTAACCAAGAGAAAAAGATTAAATATCCAATGAAGTGATAACATTCCTCGAATTGGAGGAAGAATCTTCAGAAATTCGAACGTAACAGGAAAGCTAGGATATCTGAAATGGAAAATACTAAAGCTCTATCTAGATATAGTCGGCATCAGTGTAGTAAAGTGCAAAGAAGACAAGGTTTTCTGGCCAGATGAGTATAGGATAATACCAGCATTATAGGATAATACCAACAGCAACAGAATATTGTATAACGCAGGAAGAATTCGTTACGAATAGGAAAGCAGGGAAAAGAGTGAGTTACTGCGAACAATAACTCTTGTAAGAATTGACAGAAGCCAACACCGCCAACGATAGTTCAGGTATACACGGCGACATCGGAAGAAGAAGATGAAGAGATACTGAATGTGTAACTCAGTACGTAAAGGAAGATAAATTTCTAACCATTCGTTATTGGAATTTGAATGTAGGGGAAGGAGTAGAAGAAAGGGTTACGGAAGAATATGAGCTTGCTAGTAGGAATGAGAGAAGAGAAAGTCTAATACGGTTCTGCAATAAATTTCCGTCACTACCAGCGAAAGCTCCATTCAAGAATCACAAGAGAAGGAGTTATCGTCGAAAAGACCCAGAGAAACAGAAGACTGGAACTAGACTGAATCATGGTCAGATAGAAATTTTGAAATCAGTTATTAGATTGTAAGGCGTACCCATGAGCAGGTATAGACTCAGACCATAATTTAGTAATCCTGAAGAGTAGAGTCAAGTTTAATAGGATTTTACGGAAGAATCGGTATGGAAGAAGTGCGATACTGATGTATTGGGAAATGATAAGCCGCTTGCTAAGTTCGCTAAGGGCATGGTTACCGTGATAAATAATACAGGAAAAGGCAATCCACGTGAAGAGAAGTGAGAATCTCAAAAAAAAAAAAAAAAAAAAAAAAAAAAAGAACAGGTGAAACGTCCCCTTAGAATAATTATTGTGTTTAAAATGACTCACAATATTTTTAGCGCAACGGAATCTGACTTTCAATAATCCCTACAAAAGAATGGCCCTGACTAACATTAACCTATACCTTTCACAAATCACTTACCTAACAAAAATCTTTGTTACTCGAACTACTGCAATATAGCGAGCGCCACTACTGCCAGCTAAATAAAAGATTCAAACTACTGAAGGCACTAACTACTGATAGGCATAGTTAGCAAATGAAAGATTTTGATGGAGAACAAACAATGTATTTACATTACTAGTGTTCAAAAGTCATAATATATATAGCAGTTCATGACATCCATTCTTACAAATGTACTGTTTCTGATGGACACACGTCCAGATCATCCACTCTCAAAAATCCGTCATCTCACTTCCCCACATCCACCACTGCTGGCGGCTCACCTCCAACTGCGCAACGCTACGTGCTGTTCACATCCAGCTGCCCAACAAAACAATGGCAGACAACAATGCAAACTAGCCACAGACTGCACACAGCACAGCCAGTGATTTTCATACAGAGCGCTACGTGGCGTTACCAATAAGAAAACCTAAACAGCCTACTTACATAGCCCCCATGCTCCCCACAAAAAAAAACTTTACAAATTGTTTTGGGCAGTGGCAATACAGATTTGAAAAAAATTTTCATAATTACAATAACAAAGAAATCAAATGGTTCAAATGGCTCTGAGCACTATGGGACTCAACTGCTGTGGTCATAAGTCCCCTAGAACTTAGAACTACTTAAACCTAACTAACCTGAGGACATCACACACATCCATGCCTGAGGCAGGAGTCGAACCTGCGACCGTAGCGGTCGTGGGGTTCCAGACTGTAGTGCCTTTAACCTCTCGGCCACTTCGGCCGGCTAACAAAGAAATCAAATGAACACACTTATTGATACAATGTTGGTGGAAAGCTAAAATTTTCTCACAGTCAATGAAGACAGTCCTGATCGTTCATCAAAGTAAAATTGCAGTGTTTTTCTCAAAGCCTGAGCAGTAAAAGAAAATGCGCATGGAAGTAGTGGATTTCCATGCAGTCTTGAAGAAGTAGTGTTGTCCTTCCAACGGAAAGACAGTGCTGACTCTTGACATGCAGACAGCTAATGAGCCACAACAGAGCAACCCCACAGCAGAGTCAGTCGAAGTTTTGAAGAATATTGGTACATAGGTCATCACAGAGCAGACCACTGTAGTCTTGTTAGAGATTCCGGTATTGGTGGGCCTCCAGAGGTGCAGACCCAGTGCAGTCATTGTAGAAATAATGGTATTGGTGGGCAAATCAAAGATGCAGACCCACTGTAGTCCTTGTAGAGACGGCCAGCAGTCATCTGTTGCGACTGTGCAGGTGCACAATCACCATTGAAGAGTCTTGCGGAGAATATAGCAAGTCCATAAACCACCACTTGTGCACACACAAAGTTTTTGGAATTGTTCTTAGAACCAGCAATGCTGTTAACCAGTCCCTTGCTGAATTATTAACACACGTCCAGACACTAACAGTCCTCTTTTTTTCACATATTGTGCATATACTATGACCAACAAAAACGTGTGCAGTGAAATGTAACTTACAAGCTAATAATTTGATGAACTGGTGTCAATTACAATTTTATAACATAAGAATACAATAACAAAGGTACAAAATGAATCATTAAAGAAAATAGCAATACAGATAACAATTGTATAGTACGGGCTTTACAAAAGAATAGAAATAAACAGATACATCAGTGTTACAGTAAGTATGACATAAGTAAATATATAAAATAACGGAAATAGTTTTCGAAACATTAATTTCATACATGAGCATTAAAACAAAACAGAATAAATAGTATCTAAACATCTTTGCAAAGAAAATAACATAGTATTTGAAAAATTCTACAACATAACTCTCATCAGCTAAACTCATAAAGACAGGAGAAACAAAAATAAACAAGGGTACACAAACACACAGCAGAATAACACATGAGGAAAGTACAGGGTTTGTTTTCAGTGTAACATTTGGTACTGCAGTCCAACCCAAAACTTCATTCCACAGATCTTTCGTCTTATTTCAACATTTGTTTCCACCAAAAAAATCCTATCCAAACATGCTTTCTGTATTTATATGTTCATATATTTCTTACCTCATTTCTTATTTTCCATTATCTTACCTCATCATTTATTTCCAAGAAAATCCTACCTAAACCTGTTGTCTCTAAACCCTACTTTTTTTGTTCATATCCTCTTTCAAAATACTTTTTTGGCCAAACCATTTTCTTATAGCTTCTCAATGCATTTCTTCCAATTCATCGCAACTCGTTCTCTTATATAGCCTACCCCATCTTCAGCTAACTTAAAAGTACTGAGCTCAGATGCTAAACTAAGGGATGAGGCAATGCAGCTGCACAAAACAATTAACACAAACAGCAATGACAAAAAAATGCTAATTGGCAAAGCAAGCAGCAGTAACTCTAAATTAGCAGAGCAATGGCAATATTACAACTAATATAAGGCAATGTGCAGCAAACAAGAAAAATAAATCAGTAGTAAAACTGGCTTAACAGAGTAATACACTGTGAAATTTAGTAGCACTATGCCTGGCACACCGCAGCAGCAAATGCTATAATTTATACCTAAACATGACAAAGCTCAAACAGAAAAAATAGTACACTAAATACAACAATGCAGATAAGGGAAATGTCTACTCACATCTTAATGTCTACGTAAGTAAATTGGTGCACCACAAAAACTTATTCTATAAAAAATTACTGAGTAGTTGAAAAGAAAATTATGTATGCAGTTACTGCTATTAATCCCTTCTTATTGTTCTTTCCATTCCAAGTGCTCCTTTTTCGAAGAATGTGGATCATAAAATTATTATTTAATAGATCTGTTACCAGAAAGTGTTTACATTAGCACATGCATTTCATTTTATTTTATTAAACCAATGCTGCAACACAGCAGGAAACAAGATATCAAATGAAATAAGCAACTATGAAAAGCAAAGCATAAAAATATCATTCAATAGTCATGTGACATTTCATAAGTTAGTAGAAATTCTCTCAACTCTCGTAGAAAGACGCTTCTCATACTTTCCAAGTAATGAGCGTGTCATATTTGCGATGCTTTCTACAAAGGAATGTCAATAGTGAGGATAATGGCCTCTTTTTTTCTCCACCTAATGGCTATCTTTTGTCAGACGACTATCTCTCAGCTGGGCGCCCAAAACGCATTACGTCAAGGTCACTTACCCTTCTTACCGAAATATTTACGACAGCAATTTCCGCTACAATGGCAGTCTCATATAAAAATATTTCACCGGTTGAGAATTTGCGTTACAAATGTGTAGGATCGAAATCCTATAAATATAACACTGTCCAAAAAATTTTCGTCGGCATTGTGATACATTACGCATTTACACACATTTCATAACTCTTAACGTACGATTCTAGGTTTCCAACATCCTTCTTCACAAGTCAGAGTCGCTAACCACCACTCATTATTCCTTACCTTATTACACATACACATATTCGTCGACACTCCTTCAGTACTTCATCATAATAAATACATATCATAATAAATACTCCTCAACAGCATAATACACATCATTGTCGTAATAATAACATCATACCACCTCAATCAAATTTCAAAAACGTCGTAGCTTTCTGCAATAATGTCAAAACCTAAAAAAAATTATCTGCTCATTTGAATAGTGTCATCTACCTCCAACATACTTTAAAAATCATTCTCCCTTAACAAATACGACATTCAAAGCTCTCATAGTATCACAATGGTTCTGAAAAAATATGAAGAGTTCACAAAGTACATACAAAATACAATTTCATTAGTGTAAAATTACCCAACTGTGTAATTGCGTAAACATGTGTCACTGACATAGTAAAAAGGTGTTTGTCTCTCTGTCAAATAATCAGATAGCTGTGTAATTCAGTGTTAGAGAAATATGGTACTGATGTGTAAAGTTTTATAAGCAAATACCATATTAGCTAGGGCTCCTTGTGCTTGCCAAACACATGTTACACAAAGTAAGCGTGTACCCCCCTGAGGAATAATGTAATTATACCCTCAGGTGTTACAGATTACAGCAATGGAATGAAATCTATCAGGGAAAACCTTTATATCATTGTAATTCAAAAATCTTTAAAAATAAATTTTTTAAGTACAAAATTAATCACTCAGATACATGTCCTTTAGCGCTGTATGTGCGTCTTGCTATAAGATAATTCTGTGGAAGTGTCGTAGTTATCGTCCTCCGAAAACTAAGCTCTGCAGAAGTCAATGTACTTACCTCATGATAAACAAAAGTGAAATGCTATGTGTATAGATATCGTAGTTATTATGTACATTAGCGTGATCAAGAAAGTACATACTGTAAGGTATTGCTGTGCGACGAAAAAGGCTGTCACATTGTAGCTATACCACAAATCTTACTACTAAAACATTTTTTCCTCTCCAGAAGAATTCAGAAAAACATACACACTGCAAAAGCAACAATGTAAATTGTGTCACACATTAGTAGCGTCGTGATATAATCGTGTAGCTGTCGAAGAAACCAAATGCTAAGTTATCTTTAATCACACAGAAAGTACTTCAAATAAAGAATAGATTATCAAGTAAACCAAAATGTTGCATTAAAGTCTCATTAGCAGTACCTGTATATGTTCTAAGTATGTACCGTGCAACTAACAAGCAATAACACTGTGTCGTCTGTTCACTATAACACTGCATTCATAATTTCTGTTTAAATAAGTTCTCTTGGTTCTTGACTGGATATTTAACTTCAAACATTGTTGCACTTTAACAGTTTCTAAGTCTGACAAAGCATACTAGAAATGTGAAGAGAAAAGTTTTAAAGCAAAGACTAAGTTAAAAAAAAACAGATTATCTCTCAATAAACGGTTTTAGATGCGAAATGTGGAGCAGTCCTTTACTCTTCCTACTATGCAGAGCTCCAGCTTCAACGGAATTATCATGTGGTATATGGTACATTGGTATAGAATGCTCAAATTTTTCTCAAGGTTAGCGTCTATGTTATTTTTCTCTGAGCCAGCCGGCGCACGTGGCTGCCTGCGGTGCGACTCATTGTCTGTCCCTTTGTTGGCGTGCGTCGTTATTGGGATTAGGAGCCCTAACCTCTACAAATTCTCCTTGCCGAGTGGAGCCTGCCCTGTTTGAATCCCGCCAGTTCTGATGAAATTCAGGTCTGTCATTATGATTATATCGTCTGTCGTCATGTACGTAGTTCCTGTAGTTTCTTTCTTGTCAGTTAAGTGGTGGAGAATTTCTCCCTGAATTATCACTGCACAGTGGACTGTTGCGTCTGAAGTTATTCTGTCTCCCATGATAATAATTGTTTTGGTTCCCATATTGTCTGCTTCTGTGGTTGTCTCTGTCACTTTCATTACTATGGAAATGCGATCTTTCTCTGTAACTATTAATACTCTGCCAGTGGTTGTCAAATGGGTGGTGTCTGTTTTGGGCGTGATTTGTGTTGTAGGAATAGCCTTGTCGTGTCCATTTATTATTTGTTATAACGGAATTGTGATGGATGTGACCTGTAATTGTTGTGCTCCTGTTTTCGCGTTCCGCGATTGTCAGTGTCAATTTACAGTTCTTGTAACGGTCCCTGAAAGGCTTCAGTGTCGTCTTTGCAACGTCCTGCCAAAATAATATGTAGTAAATGTTCAAGCAATTTGATTAAGCAAATGCGGATGAGTTCTGAGGGGCTGTATTGGTTTGAAAGATACTGATTCTTATACAACATGTCTTCAAAATATTTCACTAGACTGGAAAATTCAGATTGTTCGAAATGTTTCATCATTATGTTGCTATGTTTTACTCGGTCTTGAGTAGCTTGAAACCAATACGGTGAGAGGAGGGCATGATAAAATTCTCCTACACTGTGGCAATAGTAAATGACCGATCGCATTCTTACAGCTGGTTGATTCTCTAAATAGCCACACATAAATTCTAATCTGTGCTCTAATGACCGGTTGGGAGGAAAACAATGACAGAATTGATGAAGCCACACTTGTGGATGAATGTCGTTGCCGGAATTCTTAAATGTTTTGAATTTAGGTGTAGTAATAAACAGCTTATAGTCAAAATCATCATGTCGGCGAGTCGCATATCGGTCATTGTTACTTCGCTTCAGCGGTTCCATCTCAAAATTCGGTGAAACTTGCCAATTTCTTCATAATTTCCGAAGTACCCCATGTTATTATTTTGTGGCTGTTCCGTATTTCTATGTCCCTCTTCCCGTATTGGAGCGCGAGTGTCCTCTGAAGTATGTAGCTCTTGTATTACTTGTGCCAACTGATCTTGTACTTCCCGGATTTCTCTTTTGTGTTGCGTATTAATTTGATTCTGATTTTGTTTGAATTTCCTGATTTGTTCACACTGTTCTGTGTCATTAAAGACTACCGGTTTTGTGTCATTCATATTAACATCTACCTGCGTAGAAAATTATTTAGCTGATACGAAAGTTCAACTACTTTCTCTGATAATGATCTAATTTCCTCCATGTGTCTTTCTGAACCAATTTTCAGAGTATCTACTGCGTCCTTTAAGTTTTCCTGAGTTTTTGCAAGTTGTGTAACTGAATCGGAAGATGCAACTGAGTCAGTTTTAGCCCGCAAGGTCTCATGATTTTCATGAACAGTAGTTTGCACTTCTTTTACGGCTTCTTCGTGATTCTGTAATGCATTTTCATGCCGCGAATAAATAGGTTGGAAATGTTCACAAATTTGTGTTTTTACGTCATTCCAGACTTTTTGAAATTTCGATTCGATTTTAAGTAACTCAGCAGTTCAACCTTCACGTGTTTGTTCAAGCATGGTGTCTAACTTCCGAAGATTTTGTTCCATTGTGTCTAACTGTTGAAGCTTTTGCTGTGTTTGTCTCTGATTTTGTTCCATTGTGTCTAACTTTTGAAGCTTTTCCTGTGTTTGTCTCTGACTTTGTTCCATTGTGTCTAACTGTTGCTGTGTTTGTCTCTGACTTTGTTTCATTTGTTGCATTAATTGCAATAATAATGTATTAGTGTCTGGAATCTGTTCCTGTATGCTTTTCGGCAGTGCATTTGCACTAACAACATTCACATTTTGACAAGCAGAAAATGTGTCTTGACTTATTTGAGAAAACGGTGAGGACGCAAAACCTGAATCTACAGTATTTGCTAGATTGTGTCCTGTCATTTCGGAATCCTGAGGCGAGCTGTTGCCGACCGATCGATCGATAATGCTTCCCTGTTCACTAATTGTTTCACTGCCTACACCATTATTTGCAGCCCGCTCCATTTCCCTATGCACAATTACCAAATTACTACTTTGAACATTAGTTAATTCATTACTCGGCGGCGCTAACACACTGCTTTCGTCTTCAATGTCATTTCTCAGTTTACTTTGGAGCCTAGTATTACGTTTTTCACACGCCACTATTGTCACAATATTTCACACAACACAGGAAAGCACAATTTCAAGAGCAAAATAAGAAAACACATTAACATAGCATTGAAAATAATATCTCGTAAATTGCAAGCGCAGCTGCGATATACTTGGTGCAAATCAACATGCATGCCACAACTGTTGTGCTGTACAAGAATGAAAAACTACAACTACAAAGGAAATTCTCTCTACAATTACGCGGTAGCAATGCACAAAGGCTACACTAATTACACAAACTACAAGAAAAATCTGAAGATTCCAGTGAGGTATCCTCGGCTAAGGGTCGACATATGTAACGTCCCCTTAGAAAAATTAATGAATTACTGTGCTAATAAACCACTTACATTATTTGATTTTCAAACAGCTGAGCAGAGCTGAACGTACTCAGACATTTCGCTCTTTCCCTATTCTGATCAACACTATACTGACACACAATATTTTTAGCACAACGGAATCTGACTTTCAATAATCCCTACAAAAGAATGGCGCTGACTAACACTAACCTATACCTTTCACAAATCACTTACCTCACAAAACTCTTCGTTACTCGAACTACTGCAATACAGCGAGCGCCACTACTGCCAGCTAAATAAAAGATTCAAACTACTGAAGGCACTAACTACTGACAGGCATAGTTAGCAAATGAAAGATTGTGATAGAGAACAAACAATGTATTTACCTTACTAGTGTTCAAAAGTTATAGTATATATAGCAGTTCATGACATCCATTCTTACAAATGTACTGTTTCTGATGGATACACGTCCAGATCATCCGCTCTTAAAAATCCGTCATCTCACTTCCCCACATCAACCACTCCTGGTGGCTCACCTCCAACTGCGCAACGCTACACGGTGTTCACATACAGATGCCCAACATTACAATGGCAGACAACAATGCAAACTGGCTAGAGACTGCACACAGAACAGCCAGTGATTTTCATACGGTGCGCTACGTGGCGTTACCAATAAGAAAACCTAAACAGCCTACTTACAAAGGGAAGGCAGTGAAAGATGTTGGATCGTCAAACAAGGTACAAGGAAGTTCAGTCCGAAGACACCGTGGATAACAGGTTAGCTACTTCAGTTGATCGAAGAGGGGAGAAAATATAATAACATTCGTGGGAAGACAGAAATATAAATCACGCCCAGGTTCCCGGGATCGATTCCCGGCGGGGTTAGGGATTTTCTCTGCCTCGTGATGACTGGGTGTTGTGTGCGGTCCTTAGGTTAGTTAGGTTTAAGTAGTTCTAAGTTCTAGGGGACTGATGGCCATAGATGTTGTCCCATAGTGCTCAGAGCCATTTTAACCAAGTAATATAAATCACTTAGGAATGAAATAAATGAAAAGTACTGGACAACAAAGGCGAAATGGCTCCAGCAAATATATAAAGAAATCTAAAAAGAGATGATCGGCCGAGCAACTAACTCAGCATAGAAAAAAACTGGAAACAAACTTTGGTGAAAGTAAAAGCAAGGGTGGTAACATTAAGAGTGGAATAAAAATTTCACTGCTAATAACAGAATGTAAGACCATATAGGTGCAAATAGTTCATTGAAGGTTTCTACGACAGAGAGGATCTGTCTAATGACCAGGTGGGAGAAGAAACTGGAGTCCTTAAGGAAGACATATGTGATCCAGTATGAGAGTCAATATTGAAAAATCTGTGGAAGACTTGAGATTGGAAAAGGAAACGCGACAGAAAACGTTCCATCTGAATTTGGAAAATCATTGGCAGCCAAACGACTAAGAACGACTAAGGCAGGCAATATACAATGAGACATTATTCGGAAAAAATCATCCACACAATTCTGAAGATAATGAGAACCGACAAGTGCAAGAAATATCGCACAATCAGCTTATCAGCTCACGTTGTTGTTGTGGTCTTCAGTCCAGAGACTGGTTTGATGCAGCTCTCCACGCTACTCTATCCTGTGCAACCTTCTGCATATGCACTACTGCACGCTACATCCTTCTGAATCTGCTTAGTGTATTCATCTCTTGGACTTCCTCTACGATTTTTACCCTGCACGCTTCCCTCCAACACGAAATTGGTGGTCCGTTGATGCCTCAGAACATGTCCTACCAACCGATCCTTTCTTCTAAAGTTGTGCCACAAATTCCTCTTCTCCCCAGTTCTATTCAGCACCTCCTCATTAGTTACGTGATCTACCCATCTAATCTTCAGCATTCTCCTGTAGCACCACATTTCGAAAGCTTCTATTCTCTTCTTGACTAAACTATTTACAATCCACATTTCACTTCCATACAGGAATACACTCCATACAAATACTTTCAGAAACGACTTCCTGACACTTAAATCTATACTCGATGTTAACAAATTTCTCTTCTTCAGAAACGCTTCTCTTGCCATTGCTAGTCTACATTTTATATCCTCTCTACTTCGACAATCAGTTATTTTGCTCCCCAAATAGTAGAAATCATCTAATACTTTAAGTGTCTCATTTACTAATCTAATTCCCTCAACATCACCTGATTTAATTAGAATACATTGCATTGTAGTCGTTTTGCGTTTGTTGATGTTCAGCTTATATCTTCCTTTCAAGACACTATCCATTCCCTGCAACTGCTCTTCCAGGTCCTTTGCTGTCTCTGGCAGAATTGCAATGTCACCAGCAAACCTCAAAGTTTTTCTTTCTTCTGCATGGATTTTAATTCCTACTCCAAAATTTTCTTTTCGTTTCCTTTACTGCTTGCTCAATATACAGATTGAATAACATCTGGGATAGGCTGAAACCCTGTATCATTCCCTTCCCAACTATTGCTTCCCTTTCGAACCACTCGACTCTTATAACTGCCATCTGGTTTCTGTACAAATTGTAAACAGCCTTTCGCTCCTTGTATTTGACCCCTGCCACCCTCGGAATTTCAAAGGGATTATTCCAGTCAACATTGTCAAAAACTTTCTCTAAGTCTACAAATGCTAGAAACATAGGTTTGCCTTTCCTTAACCTATCTTCTAAGGTAAGTCGTAGTTTCAGTATTGCCTCACGTGTACCATCATTTCTATGGAATCCGAACTGATCTTCCCCAAGGTCGGCTTCTACCAGTTTTTCCTTTCGTCTGTAAAGAAGTCGTGTATTTTGCTGCCGTGACTTTTAAGCTGATAGTTTGGTAATTTTCACACCAGTCAACACCTGCTTTCTTTGGGACTGGATTTATTATATTCTTTTTCAAGTCTGAGGGTATTTGGCCTGTCTCATACATCTTGCTCACGAGATAGTAGGGTTTTGTCATGGCTGGCTCTCCCAAGCGTATCAGTGGTTCAACTACTACTACTGAACAACTCATAAGTAGTAGGAAAATATCGTAAAACCCACTTTCCATCTTTGCCAAATTATTCACGATCACAGATGCAAGATGGCAGTCGTAGATGTGGCAATGTGACACTGACGTCATAGCGGGAAATCCAAATTTTGGCGGGAAAATAGGTCGGTTGGGTTATCTTCACTAATTTAACTCCTCCACCATCCTTCTCCCGCTTCTCATCCGACTCCCCTCCCCTCCCCTCTACCATTTGGAAATTGCTGGGCTGCTGGATAGGATGGACGTGACTCACTGTTTTGTATGCACTGTGGTGTATTGATTTTTTTTTTAATACAATTTGAGTTGCCACTGACGGAGCACGAAGCAGTAGCTCTATCCAGTGCGTTCACCTCGAAATCTGGACACCAACTGATCTAGTTCCCATCACCATTACCACCAGAGGACGCAGTTGGCCCTCCCACCTGCAAAACCCTTCTCCCACCCCTTACATGATGTTATCTAAGATGGAAGACGAGGGAAAAAATGGTGACAAATTTGCTCAATCTGTGTATAAGTTGCTGGACTGGCAGTAACTCACGACGGTAGGCTAATGTAGCGTGTTCAAGGCATTGTTTAAGCAATTTGTTTGAGAATATTGTTTATTTATTTCTGAAATCGCAATATACCTCGAAATCGACGCTTGCGTTTAAACAATTTATACAATGTTAAGCTGTTGTGGTACTTTTTTTATTCCGACAGCTAAAGAAACGACTTAACTACTTTGTCACATATCGCGCTAAACATATATGAAAACATTTTCTTGAGCGCACTCCGTACAGCACAGTCGCAGGAAGCAGCAATGTGCCGAGTCACTCCACACCGGCCACTGGAAACAACAGGCCAACCGTGCTAAGCATATCTTGTTACACTGCAAATACTCCCAGCCTTCTTCCTCCCACTGGCACATTTTCCTTGTGGCGCACAGATACCCTTGTCACTGAGCTTGAGTTTCTTCAGGAGTTATTAAATCCTACTGAATATGTATCTAAACAAATATGCAAAAAGCTCGCTGCACATTAGTTTGCTCTAATTTTGCCAAGTAATTGCACTTTTTATTCCGAGGAATACCACCACACTTGAACAAGGACTCTAAAAAGGCCATGGCACGCTTGCGAAACCTCCCAGTCTTCATCCATCCGTCCTCCCCGAGACACTTGGCGCACTTTCGTGGGAAATAGATCTCGAAACTGATATCAGCTGCAGTATTCGATTTTACACGCCAAAACTACAATATCTAGAAGTCGAAGTAAATAACTCTGTAAATCTTAATAGTACGCCCACCACTTTTCAAGTTTTAACGCTTGTTCGAAGGCGCTGCCAGAAAGAGAGATGTATCTGAGTCCTATAGGTGCCGTGCTGTTCATCACATTTTGAAACGCTAAGTGGGCTTAGTTTATATTTGCTGCTGGAGTCAGGGATGTTAATGCACTTATTTTACATTTTCCTCATTTTTATAAGCCCACTGGTGTTCAAGCACAAACGAGAAAATGAGAAGTATTACATACACTCCTGGAAATGGAAAAAAGAACACATTGACACCGGTGTGTCAGACCCACCATACTTGCTCCGGACACTGCGAGAGGGCTGTACAAGCAATGATCACACGCACGGCACAGCGGACACACCAGGAACCGCGGTGTTGGCCGTCGAATGGCGCTAGCTGCGCAGCATTTGTGCACCGCCGCCGTCAGTGTCAGCCAGTTTGCCGTGGCATACGGAGCTCCATCGCAGTCTTTAACACTGGTAGCATGCCGCGACAGCGTGGACGTGAACCGTATGTGCAGTTGACGGACTTTGAGCGAGGGCGTATAGTGGGTATGCGGGAGGCCGGGTGGACGTACCGCCGAATTGCTCAACACGTGGGGCGTGAGGTCTCCACAGTACATCGATGTTGTCGCCAGTGGTCGGCGGAAGGTGCACGTGCCCGTCGACCTGGGACCGGACCGCAGCGACGCACGGATGCACGCCAAGACCGTAGGATCCTACGCAGTGCCGTAGGGGACCGCACCGCCACTTCCCAGCAAATTAGGGACACCGTTGCTCCTGGGGTATCGGCGAGGACCATTCGCAACCGTCTCCATGAAGCTGGGCTACGGTCCCGCACACCGTTAGGCCGTCTTCCGCTCACGCCCCAACATCGTGCAGCCCGCCTCCAGTGGTGTCGCGACAGGCGTGAATGGAGGGACGAATGGAGACGTGTCGTCTTCAGCGATGACAGTCGCTTCTGCCTTGGTGCCAATGATGGTCGTATGCGTGTTTGGCGCCGTGCAGGTGAGCGCCACAATCAGGACTGCATACGACCGAGGCACACAGGGCCAACACCCGGCATCATGGTGTGGGGAGCGATCTCCTACACTGGCCGTACACCACTGGTGATCGTCGAGGGGACACTGAATAGTGCACGGTACATCCAAACTGTCATCGAACCCATCGTTCTACCATTCCTAGACCGGCAAGGGAACTTGCTGTTCCAACAGGACAGTGCACGTCCGCATGTATCCCGTGCCACCCAACGTGCTCTAGAAGGTGTAAGTCAACTACCCTGGCCAGCAAGATCTCCGGATCTGTCCCCCATTGAGCATGTTTGGGACTGGATGAAGCGTCGTCTCACGCGGTCTGCACGTCCAGCACGAACGCTGGTCCAACTGAGGGGCCAGGTGGAAATGGCATGGCAAGCCGTTCCACAGGACTACATCCAGCATCTCTACGATCGTCTCCATGGGAGAATAGCAGCCTGCATTGCTGCGAAAGGTGGATATACACTGTACTAGTGCCGACATTGTGCATGCTCTGTTGCCTGTGTCTATGTGCCTGTGGTTCTGTCAGTGTGATCATGTGATGTATCGACCACAGGAATGTGTCAATAAAGTTTCCCCTTCCTGGGACAATGAATTCACGGTGTTCTTATTTCAATTTCCAGGAGTGTATTTAAAAGTCGATGACATATTTCGAAACCAATAATAGAACACGAAAAAAAAAGGAAAGGAATTCGAAGCACTGTCCTACATATGAGAAAAATGGCTGGAATTTTCGGTGAATTTTCGATGTCCTACGACTGCTAGTCTGGAGATGCTATAGAGCCACAATGGCCATTGGGGGGACAGCATCCCACTTGTCCGAACTAGAGAAGGCTGGTATGTTTGGACTTTTCTCTGAACACTCGAACAAAGAAGACATCACGTGACACTCAGACACTACAGAACTTTTTTAGATACCTTGCCTCTGTCTTGTTGGAACCAGTCTGTAGGAGCATGTTTTGTGACTTTCTGACGTCATGGAACTTCCTGTGAATGGATCATTCTGAGTAGTCTTACTGAATTTACGTGCCAAATTTTTCCTGCCTGCGTGGGATCACTGTCCACCACTTTATGCAGACAGACACTTTACGACAAGTTCAGTGGCAAACTATTTTGTGCAGATCGAAAAAAACATACAGCAATCATATTGCACTGACAGTTGAACTCTGCAAAAGTGGCCTACAGATCATGAAATATGGAAACTATTGCCAAAGACACATCGTCAATTACACTGAACTGCTACTGTCGAGGAAAGATTGAATTTTTTGCTGTGAAACCGGTCTCCAACTAAGCTATATGACTGCAAACGACTGTTCCACCATACACATCGATGTAGTAAACACAATTCGTACCCTACACCATAAAAATCGTCAGTTCTGTATCCTGCATACAGCTATCGGCCACCAGATCCCGAAAAAACACAAGAACATGCTTGGTATACAGTCGTATCAGTACATATTTCCCGCGAGGTCGGTCGGTCATCCAACGTGGCCATCGGTAACGAGGCAACCGCCCCACCCCCGCTGGCCAGATGCGCGATCAGAGTGCCCTCTGCGGACAGTGTTCACTCTCCAAACTAGTGCACAAAGGTTAGGCTGGTTTCCCGGGCACAAAGGCGCCTGCTAACGGTACTGTTTCTGATGTGGCCTGCCTGTTGCCGTGGTTTTGGCAACGAGTTGCGATCATCTTCAGGCTGGGGTTACAAAATCGTTTACTTGCTGAACACTTGATGAGAAATCCTTCGTCAATAGCGAATTAATTTACTGATCTGGAAACCGATATCAGCTGCAATATCCGAATTTACACGCCAAAAAGTGACACTGTAATGCTGAAATCATATATCAGCATATGAACATTATCGAAATTTCATGTAATTTACACATGGTTTGCCAGAATATCATACGATTTACGCGATAATTCTCAACAACAAGCACATGGCTGTAATCTACCGATTATTTGAACACCCTAATTCGGAAGATAAAAAGTGGAAATTATATCTCTAAAAACAAAAATCTATAGGGATATCATTAGGTGGGACGTGCTGCAAACCACTAAGTAACTACACTCATGCTCATAAATTAAGGGTAATGCTTGTGCATGGTGAAAGAACGCTCTGGTGGGATGCTTGCTGGTTTAAATCACTTCGGGGTATGACCATGCGGTGCATTTGACCTACGGTCGTCGTACGGTGGCGCTGGCAGCAGTCCACATACGCAGAGGTGTGTTGGTGCATGTCAGAGTACGGTGCAGCGAGTAAGTGTCCTGACGTTTTCAGACGTGGTAATGGTGACTGTATGTTGAAAATGGCTCAAATAACACATACTGATGATGTTATCAGGGCGACAGGAGGCTGGTCAAACACAGCAGGTCGTATCACGGGCCATCTGTGTGCCACAATGTGTAATCTCAAGATTATGGCAACGATTCCAGCAGACAGGAAACGTGTCCAGCTGCTACAGTACGGGAAGTGTACAGCGTATAACATCACAAGAAGACCGATATCTCACCATCAGTGCCCGCAGACAGCCACGGAGTACTGCAAGTAGCCTTGGTCTGGACCTTACCACAGCCACTGGAGCAGTTGTCTCCGTACACACAGCATACAGTCTACACTCAACTGAACAGATATGGTTTATTCGCCCAGAGACCTGCAAGGTGCATTCCACTGACCCCTGATCACAGGAGAGCCCGTAGAGCCTGGTGTCAAGAACACAGTACATGGTCACTGGAACAGTGGTCCCAGGTTATGTTCACATACGAGTGCAGGTATAGTCTTAACAGTGATTCTCGTCGGGATTTCATCTGGCGTGAACCAGGATCCACATACGAACCCCTTAATGTTCTTGAAAGGGACCTGTATGGTGGTCGTGGTTTGATGGTGTGGGGTGGGATTATGATTTGTGCACGTACACCCCTGCATGTCTTTGACAGAGGAACTGTAACAGGTCATGTGTATCGGAACGTCACTTTGCGTCAGTATGTACGCCTTTTCAGGGATGCAGTGGGTCCTAACTTCCTCTTGATGGATGATACGCACGGCCCCACCGAGATGCCATCGTGGAGGAGTATCTTGAAACAGAAGATATCAGGCGAATGGAGTGGCCTGCCTGTTCTCCAGACCTAAATCTCATCGAGCACGTCTGGGATGCTCTCGGTCGATGTATCGGTGTACGTCTTCAAACCCCTACGACACTTCAGGAGCTCCGACAGACTCTGCTGCAAGAATGGGAGGCTGTACCCCAGCAGCTGCTCGACCACCTGATCCAGAGTATGCCAACCCGTTGTGCGTCCTGTGTACGTGTGCATGGCGATCATATCCCATACTGTTGTCGGGGTACATGTGCGGGAACCAGTGGCTTTTTGTAGCACATGTGTTTCGGGACGGTTTTCTCAACTTATCACCAATACCGTGGACTTACAGATCTGTGTCTTGTGTGTTCCCTATGTGCCTATGCTATTAGTGCCAGTTTTGTGTAGTGCTACATTCTGCAATTATCCTTAATTTATTAGCATGAGTGTATAAACTTATCTTGTCTGTGAAGAGCTTTACGTGGAAACTCGAAAATAGAGGGAGCTGATAATTGCACTCGTATTTTTTAACGAATACCGATGAAAGTGATATAACACTTTACAAAGTCAACTGAGATTTTAATACTCATAATCGTATGGGTTTCTCAAGTCTAGAGAACCAACATGTTGAGTAAGAGAAGATGCTCGCAGAACATCTACTTCCTCCGCTCAGCTCATTCGAGTCTTTTGCGCTCTGCGTGGTATTTCAGTGTCTTTCCAACAATAGTTTTTGAAAATATTTGGTGAACTGTCATTCTTGTTGTACTGCGTCTGTGTATATGACTCAGCTGCTCTCGACACATTCCTTCTACATTCCATGTAAAGGAGTTGCTTATCTATTTCCTCTAGGTCTGTGAACGACATTATTTTGATTGCAACAGTACTTCACAAATGCTGCATAGGTTACTTAGTAAAAGACATCAACTGACGAATGAATGAGATACATCGCGTAAGGCAGATGAACTGATAAATACATAACTGTCAGAGGCAGTTACCTGTGTAACATATCTTCATTTCATCTCCACCATAAAATGTATTTGATATCTGGTAACGGGTTATCCCGTAACGTGTAATATTAAAGTCATTCATTCGCCAGTTGATGACATTTCACTAACTGATCTGTTCAGCGTTTTGCAATATTGTTCCAATATTATATCGTTTAATGGGCATAAGTGCAGATACTTCTATGTGTGGCACCTAGGATTGTGTTGCTTGTTTTTCTCTGCATCAAACAGTCTTCCTACAAACACGTCATAAACTTTACTGCATGGTGTTTTCCGCCCGGCTCTAAGTACAGCACTAAGTGGACTACGCCTGTCATTATTGACTACCCATTTTGCTTCCACGCTTCAACACCTGACTTCCTGCCCAGTGGAAAATAAGAATTAAAAGCATTAATCACATCCTCTTGCTGCACTATGTGATCAAAGGTATCCGGACACCTGGCTGAAAATGACTTACAAGTTCGTGGCGTCCTCCATCTCTAAAGCTGTAATTCAATATGGTGATGGCCCAACCTAAGCCGCTTCCATTCTCGCAGGCATACGTTCAATCAGGTGATGGGAAGGTTTCTTGAGGAATGGCAGCCCATTCTTCACAGAGTGCTGCACTGAGGAGAGGTATCGATGTCTGTCGGTGACGCTTGGCACGAAGTCGGCGTTCCAAAACATCAAAAAGGTGTTCTATAGCATTCAGGCCAGAACTCTGTGCAGGCCAGTCAATTACAGGGTTGTTATTGTCGAGTACTCACTCCGCCACAGGTCGTGCATTATGAACAGGCGCTCGATCGTGTTGAAAGATGCAATCGCCATCCCCGAATTGCTCTTCAACAGCGGGAAGCAAGAAGGTGATTAAAACATCAATGTAGGCCCGTGCTGTGATAGTGCCACGCAAAACAACAATGGGTGCAATCCCCTCCATGATAAATACGACCCCACCATTACACAACCGCCTCCAAATTTCACAGTTGGCACTACACACACTGGCAGAAGACGTTCACCCGGCATTTGCAATACCCACACGTTTTTCCACTGTTCGGTCTTCCAATGTTTACGCTCCTTACACTAAGCAAGGCGTCGTTTGGCATTTACCGGCGTGAATTGTGGCTTATGAGCAGCCGTTCGACCATGAAATCCAAGTTTTCTCACCTGCGGCCTAACAGTCATAGTACTTGCTTTGGATCATGATGAAGTTAGGAATTCCTGTGTGATGGTCTAGATAGCTGTCCACCTATTACACATTAGACCCTCTTCACGTGTCGGCGGTCTCTGTCAGTCAACAGGCGAGGTCGACCTGTACGCTTTTGTGCTCTTCGTGTCCTTTGACTTTTCCACTTCACTATCACATCAGAAACAATGGACCTAGGATTGCTTAGGAGAGGGGAAATCTCGCGTACAGACGTACAAGGACACCCATTCACCTGACCACGTTCGAAGTCCGTGAGAGCGCGCATTCTGCTCTCTCACGATATCTAATGACTACTGAGGTCGCTGAAATGGAATACCTGGCAGTAGGTGGCTGCACAATGCACCTGATATGAAAAACGTATGTTTTTTGGGTTGGGATGTCCGGATACTTTTGATCACATAGTGGTTGGTGTAAAGTACTTTGAAGTATTAACTAATCTAAAAATAAATCAATCTCCTGACTGGTTTGATGTTGTCTCCCACTAGTTCCTCTCTTCTGCCATCTGTGCCATCCCTTTTCATCTCACAGTAGCACTTGCATCCTACGCCCTCAATTAGTTGCTTGATGTATTCCAGTCCCTGTCTTCCTCCATAACTTTTACACCCTACAGCTATAATTATTAGTCTGCAAATTATGTAAATAACGCTGAAATATTTTTCATACACCGTCCCCAGTTGCCAATAGAAATATCTGCACTTTCAGCCGTTACACCATGTATAATATGGTCATATGCTTCTGTATGATTTCTTGTCCCATCGCCAAAGCATTTATTTTTCAGATCAAACAGCACTCAACATACGGGAGCGACCCAGAATTAAGCTGTATTTCCTATGTGTCCCTGGAAGTGCACACTGTTTCCCCCTTATCCTGACTTGGGTATGAATTTCCACGCGAGACAGTAGTCGGTTTCATGTTTGAAACATATAAAACCTAAATTATAAATTCTTTAATTACTCCGAAAATAGTGATCACACTTTGAAGAGTGAAACGACATTGAAATTGCCTCTTCTACAACTACTTTATTATTAGTAGAAATTATCCGAATTGTATTACAGAAATTAAGTTGTTACTTATACTTCCGTTAATAATAACAAGAGACTATATGTTGATTCTCTTTCAATTGATCTGCGTGAAACCAAAATTAGCGATAGCTGAAACTAGCCCGCAAATAGCTGAGGTAAGGAGCTTAACTCACTCACTCTTATAATAATAGCAAATGCATTTATTTCCAGTGATCAGAATGAATTGTTCGTGCCATGAAACGTTCATAAACTAAAGATTAATCCAGCTAAGTTTATTACATAAATAAGAATAACATTTTATTAGATGAAACAATGGATATAACGTTCCCTTTTTACATTTACTCGCGTGCTTCTATTTATATGATTGCAAGAGTTACTTCAGAAGGGCTTTTGTTTATAGTCCAGTTTTTACTCATGAAAAAAAATTATCTGAGTTCATTTGTAGATTTTGTAGGAAACAAATTTACTATTGAAGCATGCAGGCAATTGTGATATGATATTACAAACAGCTTTTAACAATTTTTGTTACTGGCCTACTGGCTACACAAGGATCCTTTTCAGTCATGAAGCTTTCCGCACCTCATATTAAGAAAACTGAATGCAGACGACTTGTTTGTGGTTATACAGATTGGTTAACGAATCTGTTCTTGTGAATAAGACTTAGGCGACTGAGCTGAGCGCCTTTGTCACCTGCTGTCGGCAGTAGTCCGGAATCTGACATGACACTCTAATCACCTAATCCGACGAAGAAGGCCGAATCAGACGTCGAAATTATGTGCCCGTACCTATAAAGAATCGCCCAACTCGGCTAGAGCACCCAAAGACATCGATACAGGGTGATTCGAAGAGAAAGAACAGTTGTTTGTTACAGCCAAACTGTAAAAGATGGAAACACATTGTGCATGCCATTGTATAAGGGAAGGTTTAAAGTGTTGAAACAACTGCGCTGTTGTTTACTTGTAGCAACATGGCGACCGCACCAAAAGAGAATTAATTTTCTGTGTTGGAATTTACGTGAAGTCAATCCATTGTTCATTGTTCTTGGCCTCTCGGATCACTCGACCCCAAACGTGCGATTTTTTTCTGTGGATGTACATAAAAGTCACAGTGTTTGTCCCACCTACGGCAGCTACTCTCCGAGATCTGAGAATCCGAATTGCTGAAGCTGTCGGTTCAATAAACAGGGACCTGTTGCTTGGTGTGTGGAAATGAAATGAACTACCGTTTTAATGTTTCTCGGGCAACGCATGGTACTCATGTTGACTCTATCGTATAGTATCTGTGCGAACATAAGGCTTTGAATCCTCCTCTATCCAGTGACGTGTGCAATGTGTTTCTGTCATTCACAGTTCGTCTGTAATAAATAAAGAATTATACTTTGTTATCACCCTGTATTACTAAACGACTATCCCGGGTACCGGGACACGGAACCAAGTCACATTTGCAATTTGCCTAGGTAATGGCTTCCGGGGGCAACACAACTTTTATTTTCGGTATTTAGAGTTGTAAGTAGGCTGTTTAGGTTTTTTTATTGGTAACGCCACGTAGCGCTCTGTATGAAAATCACTGGCTGTGCTGTGTGCAGTCTGTGGCTAGTTTGCATTGTTGTCAGCCATTGTAGCGTTGGGCAGCTGGCTGTGTAGCGTTGCGCAGTTGGGGGTGAGCTGCCAGCAGTGGTGGATGTGGGAGAGAGAAATGGCGGACTTTTGAAATTTTTAGGACTGGATGTCATGAACTGCTATATATATTACGACTATAAAGGTAAATACATTGTTTGTTCTCTATTAAAATCTTTCATTTGCTAACTATGCCTATTAGTAGTTAGTGCCTGCCGTAGTTTGAATCTTTTATTTAGCTGGCAGTAGTGGCGCTCGCTGCACTGCAGTAGTCCGAGTAACGAAGATTTTTGTGAGGTAAGTGATTTGTGAAAAGTATAGGTTAATGTTAGTCAGTGCCATTCATTTGTAGGGATTTTTGAAAGTCAGATTGCGTTGCGCTAAAAATATTGTGTGTCAGTTTAAGCACAGTCATGTATAATATTTCAAAGGGGCCGTTTCATATGTCGACCCTCAGCCGAGGATACCTCACTGTAATCTTCTGATTTTTTTTCTTGTAGTTTGTGTAATTAGTGTAGCAATTGTTTATTGCTAGCGCGTAATTGCAGAGAGTATCTCCTTTGTAGTTGCAGTCTTTCATTGTTGTTGTGGCGTGCATGTAGATTTGCACCAAGTATTTCGCAGCTGCACTTGCAATTAACTAGATATTATTTTCAGTGCTATGTTAATGTGTTCTCTTATTTTTGCTCTTCAAATTGTGTTTTTCTGTACTGTCGTGTGAAATCTTGTGACAATAATGGCGCGTGAAAAACGTAATATAGGCTCCAAAGTAAAACGAGAAATGACAGTGAAGACGAAAGCAGTGTGTTAGCGCCATCATGTAATGAATTAACTAATGTTCAAAGTAGTAATTTGGTAATTGTGCATAGTGAAATGGAGCGGGCTGCAAATAATCGTGTAGGCAGTGAAACAATTAGTGAACAGGGAAGCATTATCGATCGATCGGTCGGCAACAGCTCGCCTCAGGATTCCGAAATGACAGGACGCAATCTTGCAAATACTGTAGATTCAGGTTTTGCGTCCTCACCGTTTTCTCAAATAAATCAAGACACATTTTCCGCTTTTGAGAATGCGAATATTGCCGGTTCAAATGCACTGCCGAATAGCACTGAGGAACATGTGTCAGACACCAGTGCAGTGTTATTACAGTTAATGCAACAAATGGGACAAAGGCTACAAAAGTTAGACACAAGGCTTAAACAAAATCAGAAACAAATGGGACCAAATCTTCAAACGTTGGACACAATGGAACAAAATCTTCAAAAGTTAGGCACAATGGAACAACACCAGAGACAAGCACAGCAACAGTTAGACACAATGGAACAAAATCTTCGGAAGTTAGACACCACACTTGAACAAACACGTGAAGATTTAACTACTGAGTTACATAACATTGAATCGAAATGGCAAAAAGTCTGTAATGACGTAAAAACACAAATTTGTGAGCATTTCCAACTTATTTTTTCGCGTCATGAAAATGCATTACAGAATCACGAAGCAGCCATAAAAGAACTGCAAACTATTGTTCACGAAAATCACGACACCTTGCAAGCTAAAACTGACTCAGTTGCATCTACCGATTCGTTTACGCAACTTGCAAAAACTCAGGAAAACTTAAAGGACACAGTAAATACGATTTCAACACAAATGGACACTCTGAAACTTGGTTCAGGAAAACACACAGAGGAAATAATTTCACTATCCGATAAAGTACATGAACTTTCAGATCAGTTCACTAACTTATCTACAAAGGTAGATGATGATCTGAACGACACAAGACCTGTAGCCTTCACGGACACAGAAGAGTATGAACAAATTAGAAAATTCAAACAAAATCAAAATCAAATCAATACACAGTAGATAAGAGAAATCCCGGAAGTACCAGATCAGTTGGCACAAGTAATACAAGAATTACATATTTCAGAGGACACTCGCGCTCCAATACGGGAAAAGGGACATAGAAATAAGGAACAACCACAAAATAATGGCGCAGGACATTTCGGAAATTATGAAAGAAATTGGCAAGGTGCACCGAATTTTGAAATGGAACCGCTGAAACGACGTAACAATGACCGATATGCGACTCGCCGACCTGATGATTTTGACTATAAGTTGTTCATTACTATACGTAAATTTAAAACTTTTAAGAATTCTGGCAACGACATTCATCCACAAGCGTGGCTCCATCAATTCTCTCATTGTTTTCCTCCCAACTGGTCATTAGAGCACAGATTAGAATTTATGTGTGGCTATTTAGAGAATGAACCAGCTGTAAGAATGCGATCGGTCATTCACGATTGTCACAGAGAAGGAGAATTTTATCATGTCTTCTTCTCAGCGTATTGGTCTCAAGCTACATAAGACAGAGTAAAACATAGCATTATAATGATGAAACGTTTCGAACAATCTGAATTTTCCAGTCTTGTGAAGACATGTTGCACAAGAATCAGAACCTGTCAAACCCATACAGCCCCTCAGAACTCATGCGAATTTGCTTAATCAAATTGCCTGGACATTTACGACATTTTATTTTGAGAGGACGTTGCAAAGACGGCATTGAAGCTTTTCAGGGACTGTTACAAGAATTGGAAATTGACACTGACAAATGCGGAATGCGAAAACAGGAGCACAACAATTACAGGTCACATCTGTCACAATTCCGCGATGACAGAAGTAATACACGACATGGCTACTCTTACAACGTAAATCATGACCAAAATAGACACCACCCATATGACACCCGTTGGCAGAGTAGTAATAATTACAGGGAAAGATCACCTCTCTGCGGTAATGACTATCACAGAGACAACCATAGAAACAGACAATATGGGAACCAAAATAATTATTATCAAGGGATACAGAATAACTTCAGACGCAACAGTCCACCACGCAGTTACGATTCCGGGAGAAATTCTCCACCATATGACCGACAAACAAGAAACTATGTAAACTACCGACAAAACGACAGACCTGAATTCCATTAGAACTGGCGAGCTTCAAACAGGACAGGGCCTTCTCGTCAAGCTGAATTTGTAGAAGTTCGGTCTCCTAATCCCAATAACGGCGCGCGCCAACGAAGAGACAGACAATGACTCGCACCGCAGGCAGCCACGTGCGCCGGCTGGCTCAGAGAAAAATAACATAGACGCTAACCATTAGAAAAATTAGAGTACTATTCTTTACCGACGTACACAGCACGATAACTGCGTTGAAGTTGAAACTCTGCGTACTAGGAAGAGTAAAGGTTTCCACCACATTTCTCATGTAAAACCGTTTATTGAAAGATAATCTGTTTTTTAACTTAGTCTTTGCCATAAAACTTTCACTTCACCCATTAGTACAATTTGTCACACTGAGAAACTGTTAACATGCAACAATGTTTTGAAGTTAACTATCCAGTCTAGAACCTAGGGAACATTTTTAAACAAAAATTACGAACGCATTGTTATAGTGAACAGACGACACAGTGTTGTTATTTGTACATTCTTGCTTGTTAGTTGCACGATTACGTAACGACTATCAGGCTTACATGCTTAGAACATATACTGGTACTACTAATGAGATTTTAATCCAAAATTTTGGTTTACTTGAAAACACATTCTGGGTTTAAAGTACTTTCTGTGAGATACCAGATGAGACAGTGGTTAGTTTATGTGACAGCTACACGATTTTATCACGACGCTACTACTGAGTGACAATTTACAATGTTGCTTTTGCAGTATTTCTGTTTCATACCTGCACAGTTTTTCTGAATTATTCTGGAAAGTAAAATATGTTTTAGTAGTAACTTTTGTGGTATAGCTACAATGAGACAGCCTTTTCCGTAGCACAACAATACGTTACAGTACAGTACTTTCTTCATCACGGCAATAAGCGTAATAACTAAGATATCTATACGCAAAGCATTTCACTTTTGTATATCATGAGGTAAATACATTGACTTTTGCGGAACTTAGCTTTCAGAGGACGATACCTACGACACTTCCACAGAGATTATCTTACAACAAGACGCACAGTTTAGCGCTACAGTACACGTATTTGAGTGATTAACTTTGTACTTAAAACATTTATTTTTTAAGATATTTGAAGTACAATGATACAAAGGTTTTCCGTGATACATTTCATTCCATTGCTGTAATCAGTAACACCTGAGGGTATTATTCATTAATCCTCAGGGGGGTACACGTTTACTTTGTGTACCATGTGTTTGGCAAGCACAAGGAGCCCTAGCTAATATGGTCTTTTCTTATACAACTTTACACATCAGTACCATATTTCTCTAACACACAAATTACACAGCTATCTGATCATTTAACTGTGAGATAAACATTTTTTACCACATCAGTGACACATGTTTACGCAATTACACAGTTGGGTAACTTCACACTTATGAAATTGTATTTTGTCTGTACTTTGTGAACTGTTCATATTTTTTCGGAACCATTGTGATACTATGAGAACTTTGAATGATGTATTTGGTAAGGGAGCATGATTTTAAATTACGTTTGAGGTAGATGGCACTATTGAAACAAGCAGCGAATTTTTTTAGGTTTTGACATTATTGCAGAAAGCTACGACGTGTTTGAGATTTGACTGAGGTGTTATGATGTTATTTTCACGACGACGATGTGTATTATGCTGTTGAGGTATGTTTATGATCAATAAGATGATGCTACCATAAATGAGGAATTTGATTATGCTACATATTTATTTTGATGAAATATTGAAGAAGTGTCAACGAATACGTATATGAATAATGAGTAGTGGTCAGCGACTCTGATTTGTGGAAAAGGATGTTGGAAACCAAGAATCGTACTTTAAGAGTTATGAAATGTGTGTAAATGCACAAATGTATCACAATGCCGACGAAAACTTTTTGAACACTGTTATATTCATAGGATTTAGTTTCTACACATTTGCAATGCAAATTCTCGACCTGTGAAATTTTTTGTATGAGACTGTCACTGTAATGCAAACTGGTGTCGTAAATATTTTGCTAAGAAAGTGAAGTGACCACCTTCACGTAATGCATCGTGGAAGCCCAGCTGTGCCACCTGCCTGGAGAAAAAGCCATTAGGTATAAAAAAAAAGGAGAGACCATTAACCTCGCTATTGACATTCCTTTGTAGAAAGCATCGCAAATACGACACGCTCATTACTTGGAAACATATCGTACTTTCTGATATTTACTGAAATGGCTAATGAAATGACGAGAAATAGTTTATGTCTACACATCTGATTATGACTACTGTCTTTCTAGATGAGAGATTTTCTTTACTTCTTATGAAATACCACATGGCTATTGAATGATGTTCTTATGCTTTGCTTTGTACATAGTTGCTTATTTCATTTGATATCTGGTTTCCAGCTGTGTTGCAGCATTGGTTATATGAAATAATGTTAAATGAATTTGCTAATGTGAACACTTTCTTTCAACAGATCTATTAAAAATATGATGATCCACATTTTTCGAAAAAGGAGCATGTCGAAAGGAAAGAACAATAAGAAGGGACTAATAACAGTAACTGAATACATAATTTTCATTTCATGTACAAGGTAATTTCTTTTGTAGAATAAGTTGTGGTGCACCACTTTAATTTCGTAGACATTAAGATGTGAATATACATTTCCTTTATCTGCATTGTTGTCTGTAGTGTAATATTTTTTTCTGCTTGAGCTATGTCATGTTTAGATATATTATTGCATTTGCTGCTGCTGTTTGCCAGGCATAGTACTACTAAATTTCACTTTGTATTACTCTGTTAAGCCAGTTTTACTACCGATTTATCTTTCTTGGTGCTGCACATTGGCGGATATTAGATTAATGTTGCATTTGCTTTGCTAATTAAAATTTACTGCCGCTAGCTTTGCCAATTTCCATTTTTTTCGTTACTGATTGTATTAATTGTTTTGTGCTGCTGCATTGCCTTGTCCCTTGGTATATATATCTGAGCTCAGTAGATTTAAGTTAGCTTAAGAGGGGATAGACCATATAAGAAACTAACTATAATGAATTGGAAGAAATGCATTGAGAAGCTATAAAAAAATGGTTTGGCAAAAAAAAGTACTGTACAGTGGAGAAAAACTATTTTTGAAAGAGGATGTGAACAAAATACAGAAAGCATGTTTGGATAGGACTCATTGGAAATATTGTAGAATGAAGGGAGATCTCCAAGAAGTAAAGAAAGTTTTGTCTGCAAAATACTGCAGTAAAACAAACCCTGTCCTTTCCTTGTGTAAACCCACTATGTGTTTGTGTACTCTAGTGTATTTGGCTTTTTTCCTGTCTTTATGTGTTTAGCTAATAGGATTTATGTTGTAGAATTTTTCAAATACTATGTTATTTTCTCTGTAAAAATGTTTAGACATTATTTATTCTGTTCTGTTTCAATGCTCATATGTGAAATTAATGTTTCGAAAACTATTCTCATTATATTATATATTCACTTATGTCTTAATTCCTGTAACACTGATGTATCTGTTTATTTCTACTCTTTTGTAAAGCCTGTACTACTACAAATTTATCTGTATTGTTATGTTCTTTAATAATTTATTTTGTACCTTTGTTATTGTATTATTATGTTATAAAATTGTAATTGACACCAGTTCACCAAATTAAGTAACTTGTAAGTTACATTTCACTGCACACGTTTCTGTTGGTCATAGTATATGGACAATATGTGAGAAGTTGGGACTGTTAGTGTTTGCACATGTCTTAATAATTCAGCAAGGGACTGGATAACAGCATTGCTGGTTCTAAGGACATTTCTAAAAAAAATTTTTGTGGGTGCACAAGTGGTGGTTTATGGACTTGCTATATTCTCCGCAAGACTCTTCAATGGTGATTGTGCACCTGCACAGTCGCAACGGATGGCTGTTAGCCATCTCTACAGGGACTACAGTGGGTCTACACCATTGCTGACTCGCCAGAACCAATATTTCTACAAGGACTGCAGTGGGTCTGCACCTCTGGTGGCCCACCAATACCGTAATCTCTACAAGGGCTACAGTGGGTCTGCATCTTTGATGACCCACCAATATGATTATTTCTACAAGGACTACAGTGGGTCTACACCTTTGCTGACTCACCAGTACCATTATTTCTACAAGGGCTGCAGTGGGTCTGCACCTCCGGTGGCCCACCAATACCACAATCTCTACCAGGACTACAGTGGGTCTGCACCTCTGGTGGCCCACCAATACCATAATCTCTACCAGGACTACAGTGGGTCTACTCTGTGATGACCTACCTACCAATATTCTTCAAAACGTCGAATGACTCTGCTGTGGGTTTCCTCTGTTGTGGCCCATTACCTGTCTGCATGTCGAGAGTCAGCATTGTCTTTCTGTTGGAAGGACAACACTACTTCTTCAAGACTGCATGGAAATCCACTACTTCCGTGTGCATTTTCTTTTACTGCTCAGACTTTGAGAAAAACACTGCAATTTTACTGTGATGAATGATCAGGACTGTCTTTACGGACTGTGAGAAAACTTTAGCTTATGACCAACATTGTATCAATAAGTGTGTGCATTTGATATCTTTGTTATTGTAACTATGAAAAATTTTTTCAAATCTGTATTTTCCACTGCCCAAAACAATTTGTAAAATATTTTGTGCGGAGCATGGGGGCTATGTAAGTAGGCTGTTTAGGTTTTTTTATTGGTAACGCCACGTTAAAAATAATTTCAAACCCTTTCAAAATATTTCCTCTGCAACACCCCGAAAAAATGATGACAGGAAAATATTTTATTGCTTACCACTTTTCCGTCGTTCATGAGATGAAACGGCAGCATCAGGCATGATGTTTACATTATTATTTGTTTTTACTATTTACTCAATGCGCAACTCGCTTTGTGGACGGTATCCACATATATCATTGAATACACTTTCGGAATTATATCAATGTACTGAATTATATTTAATTCAAGGGACATGAAGTCATAAGTATTCAGATGCGTGAAAAATTAGTCTTTGCTTGAAATGGCACGCAGTAAAACTTCAACACGAAGCGTGACATTTTTATTTAATACTTCTTGGCTACTAAATGTATTCTCTGCACATTTTTTCGGACATTACCTGAATATATCACTAAATGTACCTGCAATATTATATAACCGTGCAATGTATAGTTCACGAGATATGACGTCATAAACATTTAGACGCATGAGAAATTCGCTTTTACTTGAAATGGAGCGCTAATTACCTAGTTCATGTTCATCCAGTGTTTCGTAACGAGAGCGCTTAGCGACTTCCAACAAACGTTAACCATAATTTCAAAACCTTCCTAAGCTTGCATGTTTAAACGAAAATATTTAAAATATTTGGAAAGCAATCAGATGTTTGAAGCTGGTTTTACATCGGGGTACTATTCTTTATAGAATCGGGAGTTTGCTGGCGTCACTCACGACGCGAATATCCTGCGGTTCAAGGAAAAACTGACTAAATTATGTTACGAGTGTTTGTATTGGACATCTAGCACCAAAAATTTTATTGTGTCTCTGAAATTACACCATGCGTTTACGGTTTGGTAACGAAGAAACCTACTTCCGAATCTGAGTAGGTTATTTACATGCTGGAGACATTTTTTCCGCCGCACTGTGCTGCCCCAGCGAGTCACTTTGGTGTTATTTTATACGAACTTTCTTCAGAGAAAGGAGTGTCATTTTGTTTCTGTAATCTGTTTCGCCTTTGCTGGCATTACAAGCTGTCCGTCGCACGGTACAGACAGCGCTTTGCAACAAGAGAGAGAGTGAACGTGGCGGACACGTAATTAGGAACCTTTACAGCAACACAGAGGGTGCAGACATAAAAAAAAAACCTCAGTAGCAGCGTTCACGTTGCAAACAATTATTGTTCAGTGGCGGTTTTCGTTTGTTTATTTGCTTCGAATCGCTTCAGAGAGGAAAAAAAGCGAGAGCTACAACGATGATGCTGTAAAGCATTGCATATCATCATTAAGCAAAGTAAACTGTATTACGTGTTTGTGACAACGGCTCGACGCTGAAGGTTCATTATTGTGGAAGTATTCGGTCAATCTAGATGAAATACAGTGGAAACGGTTCAATGTTGCTTTTTATGTACAGCTTAATCAGCTTTAACTTCCACCCCGGTGAGGAAGTCGAAAGTGACTCAGGACTGGACCAAAATCCAGAAAAGGACGTGCTTCCCTATCTTTGTTTCACAGCCACAAAATTTCACGTGCTTGAAGCTGTATCGAAAAAGGAACCCATCTCCGATATTGAAATTTTTCAGTTGAATTTCCCTAGCGTATGGTATCAAATTCCTTCTCAGAACCTGCCCTACGGCTAAAGAGTGTTAGAATTGTGCTGTGAAATCCGCTTCCACTGTAGCTCTTCCAAAATAGTGCTTGGCTGTTCTCGACTGCGGGAAGAATGATGATAATGGCTGACGTCAAAAACTGAAAATTTGCTCATCAGCAGATAGGTAAGCTTGTAATAGATTTTTTCCGTGAAGCTTTTTGAATCAATAGTGTAATATCCAGACAATGAACAGTAAACTTCTGTCAGCTATAGTGTCCTGTAACAAATGTTTGAACCTAGCAAGAAGGTATGGAGACGTAACTGCTTGTATCAAATGGTAAAGGGGCCCATTACCTGGCAAGTCACAGATAGATTACCGGTATTGTCACTGCGGAAAGTTGTGATTAGCACATTGTGAATGGAAAACATTTTCCCGAAAAGATAACATCTGCAGAGAATAAATCGTATGCAACACGTGTCTGCAAAGTGTGTTTGATGTCAGTAACAGGCAGAAGGGAAAAACATTCCGAAAAGAAAAGACTTGGTAGCGTTCAAATTGTACTGCACCGCTTGGTATGCAAGAGCGCTTCAAAATATATCACACTCTCGCAAATTATGTATAAAACCGGTGTATACAACTCTTTCTCATAACAAAATTTAAAAATAAATTGATATCCACCTGGAAGTTTCCATTGTGATTGCTGATTCGTCACAGCCACTCACTTTTTGGTATGAATGTAAGTGCTATTCCATAGTGAAAAGCAACCGATCGCTGATCTACGGGCAATCACAGGGGAAGTTGCCAGGAAGATACTAATGGCAAAGTCTCCCTTAATGTCACATGAGGTAACAATATCCGTCTTTCTGACACAATTCGAAGATTAAACATTACTCACAGTGGTACATTAATCTCATTTTATCTATTTTCTTGTCATAGAGCAGTACCAATAGTCCCGCTATGCAAATAAACATTTAACTGCAACTTCCATGTATCCCATCTGATGATGTACCTGAAACGGTTAGAAAACAAGTTAGTAGTAATTACTTAAAAAGTGACTGGTTGCTGCTTTATGTATTTGTATTGAATTCACCGTCCGGGGTTCTATAACAAACAAGCATATCCTGATGAAATGAGACCAACCGGATTGGGCCATCAACAGCAGGTCACAAGTTGTGATCAACCAGGACAAAACAACTAAGAAATGGACAAGCGCCAGCTGGAGTGACAGAGCGGTTCTAGGCGCTTCAGTGTGGAACCGCGCGACCGCTATGGTAGCAGGTTCGAATCCTGCCTTGGACATGGATGTGTGTGATGTCCTTAGGTTAGTTAGGTTTAAGCAGTTCTAATTTCTAGGGGACTGATAACCTCAGGAGTTAAGTCCCATAGTGCTCAGAGCCATTTGAACCATTTGAAATGGACAAGTAGAGATGACATATCTGAATAACAAATACTCGAAAGAGGGACAACCAAAAACGTGGCCTGCCAATGATAAAAAATCAGTTGTGCATTAGGAAAGGAAAATATGTCAAGTCGCGTCGTAGTGGAGATTGCTGGTTGTATGGCGTGGTGGCCAGTGGTACCGCCACAGATGACTCTTGAGTTTGTCGAGTGCTTCGTCTAGGAGTAGAAACCGTTCCTGCTTCGGGCGGACTTTCACAGTCGCCGCACTGGGATATCAGATCCCTTCCCTCCAAAATGGCCACATATAGTCAGAGACGATTGGGACGGAATTTCAGGAGGTCTACTGGTGATGTGTTTGGTGAACTGGGATTTAAAACCACTGGCAGGTCTGTGGAACTTGGAACATGTCTACTGGTATTCCCGGGCGTTGTCATAGGCGCAGGTCGTATCTGTTGGCTAGTCGTAATGGAGAGGCGGGAGGACAGTATGTCCGTATACTGTGGGCTTATGGTAGGGCAATGGGCGCCGTTCGGTGTTTATCACTGGTTGTGTGGTTGGTTGTGTAACTCAGAAAATGCAGTTAAAATACCTTCTGACCCATTTAAAATTTTTCGCCGTTTGATATCCGCTGATAACTTGTATTGTACTTTTGATTCTGAATAAGTATGCTTATTACAGAAACTATATTTAATACGTAATCGATGTGATAGTGTATTTTTTTCTGACTGCAAGTAATTGATTGTATTGATAGTAAAAATATTGAAAATTGCTGGGTAATAGCCAAAGAAACTTTATTGGAACGTATCGATAGCAACGACTAAATGGTTGGAGCTGTGTCGTTGCTTATCTTTGCATATGGACATTCCCTGTCGCGTTGAGAGCAGAGAGGAGGCAGAGCAGCTTGAGTCATGAAAGAGTGTGGAAGTGTTTGTTTGGAGCTCCCGCAGACGCGGTGTGTAGCTACGCCCTAGCCAATGAAGAGGCGCCTGATCCGTCAACCCGCGAGTATGGAGTGCACGGTAGGAGTGGACAGGTAGAGGCAGCTGCAGTTCCTACTATTGCCTGTGCCATAACTATCCGTGGCTCTGGAGAGGACTCGGGGTTCACATCGAACAGTAGCAGCAACAAAAATGGCAGCTCAGCATTGTCGTCGGGTATATTCTTCATCGTCTGCACAGCTACTGCACCGTAAGACTGTTAAGTGAAAAATTATAAACTTACGTAGGTATTACCCAGCCACATTTCTTTCACAAAGTGTGGCTAACCTGAATAATAACGTGCAATAGTTAAGACGTTAAGGACTCCTGTGTAGTCATTGTCCTTAGACATTATTACCAAGCAAGGACCCTTCTCCTTTCCATGCAATCACTGAGAGTCTTAATTATATGAAAATTGATGAACTATTTACTGCCAGTTTTGTGTGTTTGTTAGTGAGCAGTTCCAGTCTAAATTTTCTGCCCCAGCAACTCTTCATTCTTGTATTGCATGACAAAGGCTACTTAAAGTGAAGTAAAATTTCACTGGTAAAACTAATAACTAAAGAGATAGCACAAATTAGGAATGCGTATTTTACTTTATTCTGTATTTAGCTTAGCGAGTGACGTCTGCTGGCTTGGTATGTATTTTATTGTTGTTATTTTAAATGTAAAATCAGTTGCTCATTTACGTAAAGTAAATTCAGTTCAGTCTGTCGATAGTCAAAAGTAAATTGCTTGTGTTTCTCTAAATTTAGAATCAATTTATTTTCTCATGAACTGTAGTGCCGTGGAAGACGTAACAAGCTTCTGTTGCCATGCCAGTGATTATCTCGCTCTAGAACTTTGCGACCTTAATATGAAAACATGCGCTCAAAATGCCGTAGACCTAAACTGAAATTACACAACAGCATTGTTAACTTTTAGGTATGAGTGTAATCAACACCGAGATGCTATAACTAGAGGAACATCGTTATAGAGCCACGAGGTAAAGTAACACGTACAGCTGGACGTAATCTGCCGAAGAATGGACGCTGTTACTGAAGCGCCAGAAGGAAAGACAGTAAGCACATGAAAGCTTCCACTTCTTGCAAGATGTTTATCTGCCCTGCAAACACATAGAAAGAAGAATTAGTTCATATTGTGAAATGTTCTGAGTGTGAATCTGAGCAACCCCTATAATTGTGAAATTAATATAAGTATATATAAAAACCATTAATTGCAATTTGTTTAAAAGTCATTTGCAGGAATTTTTTATAAAAACACCCAGAACTCCTTGCTCAGTATAAATCATCAACGTCTTAAACTTCTGGTCTCCCAACATAAAGTAAATACTGTTGTTATACCATTTACCCTAGAGAGAGATTAATTGTCGTGGTGTCAGTCGCTGACCCATCTCTTCCATGGGAGTTGACCAGTGCAAGAAAGAGTACTGGTATGCAACTGCTTATAATCTTCATATTTTAGTTCACTCTTCCGCCAAAGAAAAGATTGGCATCTGGAGGAAAAAGTAAATCAATAATAAGGATATAAAAGTACTACAGTATGTCTAAAAACCAAGCGCAGTCTACCTACCTTAGTACATCTACATGTTAAATTGTGCCAAAAAAACAAATTACATTCGTAAGTAAAGTAACCTGTTTAAGCAAAATCAGATTACACGAAGCTTTTGGTGATGCCATTCGGAAATTTCCCATAAACATCAGCGCAGTTTGAGGCTGTTTGAGTTCGTTAGAAGACAAATCCGTGCCACGAAGAGAGAGTTCTTGTTGTTCACGCTTACAACAAGAAGCAAGGCTGTCGAGAGGCGACCTGCCTCGCGCATGGATGTGTGTGATAGGTTAGTTAGGTTTAATTAGTTCTAAGTTCTAGGCGACTGATGACCTCAGAAGTTAAGTCGCATAGTGCTCAGAGCTATTTTGTCGAGAGGTCAGTCCCGAGACTGGAGCGGATATTTGTAGCGTTGGACAGACGATGCTCTCTCTGGTCGGACAACAGAACGGCGACAGTACGCGGTTCGCTGTCCTTCAGATGCGCTACGAGCAGCCATAATTGAATTGCCACGAAGCGCAGCGGCGATGTGGCCCACAGATCTCACTTTAACAGCCGCCCGGACAACCAGTTTAACAGACAATCGTGGCGCAGTCGCGACTCCTCGTGAAGTTCGGAACATTCCGGCCCCTGCAATACAGGACAGTACGAATATAGCGGACAATGACAGCAATTGCAGTGCTTGTCGATACGAGTCCAGAACACGACGCGTAAACTGCGGGCTATATCTTGTACATGAATTGGTAACGCGGTTGTGGACTGGGATGACCTCCATTCAGATACGACGGACTTGCCCAACAACCAACTGCAGACGTTCGGTATCGGTCTTGTTTTCCAAAAGATCTGTAACTGGAAGTTGAGACAACGCTCTACGAAACACTGCAGTCGTTTCAGTTTTCCATACATATAAAACGTGAGTAAAACACATTCTTCCCTTGTCACTTCAGCATGCCTTTGGAAATTATTTATTCGTTGAATGCAGGCTTCATGGCCGGGATTGGGTTGGGTTGTTTTGGGAAAGAGACGAGACAGCGAGGTCATCGGTCTCATCGGATCAGGGAAGGACGGGGAAGAAAGTCGGCCTTGCCCTTTGAAAGGAACTATCCCGGTATTTGCCTAGAGCGATTTAGGGAAATCACGGAATACCTAAATCAGGATGGCCGGACGCGGGATTGAACCGTCGCCCTCCCGAATGCGAGTCCAGTGTGCTAACCACTGCGCCACATCGCTCGGTTTCATGGCCGGTATTTGCGATATTCCCGATATTTATATATAAGGCAGTGGCCGAAGGCGTAATTCTCTGCCTAAAGTTTCGTCTTCCAATGCTGGAAACATTACTAGACGCTTTCTAGCCTATGAAATCTATCACAGTAACGCTTTCTTAGTCATTAAAGCATCTGATGAGTTGACCAATTTTGATACCGCTTGGGTAACCTGAGACTGAAATCCATACATATTATAAAAGTGCGTGTACAGTATATATGTATGTTCCACATCTCATCGTAAACCAATGGATCGATTTTTTCCGAACTTGGTACACATATCACTTACTGTCTGGGAAGAACCACTGTGCAGTAGAACCACCTAACTCTCAAGAGGTGAGAGTAGGGATGAAAAAGAAACGTACTTCACGACACACAAACAGTTAGTATTTGAGAATGAAAGCACGTAGTGACTTGCAACAAGTGGTACACATATTTTCAAACCTCCACGAGGCTTTTTCCCGCTGAGAGCTTCCCACAAAATGATGAAAGGAAAAAGTTTATCACTTACCACATATTCGCTCTTCTTGTAGTAAAACTGCCGCGTCAGAAATAATGTTTTATATTTCTTCTTTACTGCTAACTCCATTCCGAAGTAATTTGGCAGACAGTGTTCGCATACAACACTGAATGTACCTTCAAAATTAAATCATTTTAAAACACAATTTCAGAAGATGCAGAGTCATAAACGTTGAACTACGTGAAAATGAAACAACATGGCGAAACTCAATAGAGATACAGGTGAAATATTTGTAGATATATGTGTGAAGTACATTAATTTTAGATAAATACAGGGTGTTACAAAAAGGTACCGCCAAACTTTCAGGAAACATTCCTCACACACGAATAAAGAATAGATGTTACGTGGACATGTGTCCGGAAACGCTTAATTTCCATGTTAGAGCTCATTTTAGTTTCTTCCACCTACGCTCAATGCAGCACGTTACCATGATTTCATACGGGATACTCTACCTGTGCTGCTAGAACATGTGCCTTTACAAGTACGACACAACATGTGGCCCATGCACGATGGAGCTCCTGCACATTTCAGTCAAAGTGTTCGTACGCTTCTCAACAACAGATTCGGTGACTGATGGATTGGTAGAGGTGGACCAATTCCATGGCCTCCACGCTCTCCTGACCTCAACCCTCTTGACTTCATTTATGGGGGCATTTGAAAGCTCTTGTCTACGCGACCCCGGTACCAAATGTAGAGACTCTTCGTGCTCGTATTGTGGACGGTTGTGATACAATACGCCATTCTCCAGGGATGCATCAGCGCATCAGGGATTCCATGCGACGGAGGGTGGATGCATGTATGCCCGCTAACGGAGGACATTTTGATCATTTCCTGTAACAAAGTGTTTGAAGTCACCCTGGTACGTTCTGTTGCTGTGTGTTTCCATCCCATGATTAATGTGAATTGAAGAGAAGTAATAAAATGAGCTCTAACATGGAAAGTAAGCGTTTCCGGACACATGTCCACATAACATATTTTCTTTCTTTGTGTGTGAGGAATGTTTCCTGAAAGTTTGGCCGTACCTTTTTGTAACACCCTGTACATGTGACATGTGCGAACGTCGATAAAATGGCACGTGAAAAGATTCTCCTGAACTCCTGGATCAATTTCAACCGAACTTTTTATACATATTACTTACTAGAACTCAACGGAAAAATTACTGTGGGTGTAAGAACCACCGACATCCTGTTGGAGTGGGGATGATAACGTGGTGAGAGAGAGAGAATGGGGGAAATGAGAGATGGTCATAGAAGAGGAAGGACGCAGATAGGGGGAGTAATAGCTAAACAGAGACAGAGGAGGAGAAAATAGAAACAGAAAGGGAAGATGATAAAGTGAACAGAGAGATGGGGAATGAGGATATGGACAAGGAAAGAGAATAGGAGGAGATGGAGAAAGAGGAAGAGATGGGCAGAAAGAGAGAGATATGGACGGTGAAATATTGGGAAGAGGTGGAAAGAGAAAGGCATGTCCCAGGAGGAAAGCTCAATATTAAGGAATATGACAGGACTGCTCATTTGATGTAACACACTTTAGATGGACGTATGCCTTATTCCAAATGGTTTCCAAGATAGAACAGTGTTAATGTAAGTGATCGGTAACATGTTGACAGGTTCAGTCATATCAGAAGAGCGAATCACGATACAGAGTAACTTGCAGTTCGTTTGTTGATCGCCTTGAGGACGTTCCTTTGGACTGCAATGTACTTCCTGGATGATGGAGTTCCACTACATTTTACCAGGCGTGTGAGGGAACATCTGCGCAACACATAACCAAATTGCTGGATTTGGCGGTGGTACGGGCAGTTATCTGGCTAGCAAGATCAACAGATCTTACGGCATTATATGTTTTTGTTCATGGCATTGGATGATAGCGTACAAAAGAAAAGTGAATAAGTGAGATGAAACTCTTGTTCGTATCATGGATGCTGCTGTCTCATTAGGGACTGTATAGGGCCACTCAGAGAAGCAACACTGCATTTTTTCCCAAAAGATGAAGGTGGAATATTCTAACATTTATTGTGGACTGTACAACATCTGTAAGATGACGAATACGATAATGCTTAGAGGTGAAGTATTAACAATATTTTTCGATTGACACACTTACTATCTGTGGAAAATTATAACATAAAAGATGCTTTTAACTATCATATGCAGAAGTGCTTCACGGGTGCCCAACCTAATACCTATATTTTACGAAGCCAACTTATTAATCACGGCCGGCGGAGTGGCCGTGTGGCTCTAGGCGCTGCAGTCTGGAGCCGAGAGACCGCTCCGGTCGCAGGTTCGAATCCTGCCTCGGGCCTGGATGTGTGTGATGTCCATAGGTTAGTTAGGTTTAATTAGTTCTAAGTTCTAGGCGTCTGATGACCTCAGACGTTAAGTCGCATAGTGCTCAGAGCCATTTGAACCACATTAATCGCGAATAATAGACTCCCCCTTCATATTATCATTTTACAAATACCATCTCATTTGTACGTATTAACACAATAATTTGTGTACAGTGCCGTCGTAGACAATACTGCGGTAGCCCGTTATATCTAACCTTCGTACAAGTTGACTTTTTTGTACCAATGTACTTTTCTTAGCAACAAACATATTTGTTAAAAATCAATAAAACAGCCTCGATCGCGTTTTTGTTGCACAACCGATTTCAGCGCTTTCCTCAGATCATCGTCAGACTTATGTTTTCTGATGGCCTCAGACGGAGCGAGCTCAGCAGAAGTACGGTGGTCACAGTCATAATGGCGGTGTAAGCCTGAAGGAGGTCTGAGGAAAGAGCCAAAACCGATTGTCAAAAAAAAAAAAAAAAAAAAAAAAAAAAAAAAAAAAAAAAAAAATCTAAAAACGCGATTTTTGTTGATTTTTAACATTTTATGCCGATCGCTGAGCTCCAGTCAAGAATGCTTTCTAGAATTTTAAACATATTTATCATTATCGCCTTCAATTGTGAACTATTACTACGGCATACCTGTGATTGAAAATTTTTGGCTCAATAAACTTAGAGGTTATGTGGTCCTACTGACAGTTCCTAATCTCTGCCTGACGTATAACCCGCAACAAACATTCCGAATGCAAATCACATTTTTGGGCACATGAAAATGTGTATACTAGGATGTGTCATAAATTCATAATTATTATTTCGCGTCGTTGGGTTCATTTCATGGTTAAAGATGATTTCTACTCATTTCCGCAAATACCCTTATCCCAACGAACAGACTTATTGCAAATACTGTCATTATTTCAAACCATAAAAGTACAGAAGTTTCGCTCCGATCCCTTTGTGTTCGCCAACTTTTGGAAATGTGTACGTGTGTAAACGTGTCCATAAACTCAAAATATAGAAAATTAACAACAATGTACATTAAATCTGTTCTGCCTGGAAACCATTCAGAATAGGGCATATGTGCATTTGAAGTCTTTTGCTTCAAATGATCTTTCCTGTCATAACCCAGATTATTATCATTCCTCCTGTGATACTTGTGAAGTGAAAAAATTCGTTTACTCGAGAAACAAGAAGACTGGCAATAAAGCGAAATAAATAAAATTTTGAAACGGTTCATAAATTTACGAAAAAAAAAACATGTCAAGAATACTTACGGGACTCGTTATTTTAGTTTGGCGCGAGTAATGAGTGAATGGGCAAATATCTATTAGGAACAATACGAATGTAGGTTGTGGACAGTTGGGAATGTGTGTCTCACGGGAAGCGTGCAAGGGGTAAGTCCCTGCAATCGTACTATCCTGTGTGTCCTCGGTGGCTCAGATGGATCGCCGGCACGGTTGCTCAGCGTGTTCGCTTAGAGAGCTAGATACCCTCTGTAATAAAAAAAACTTAGTGAAAGGATAAACAAACGAATTTGAACGGATGTCATGAGACATCCTCAACGACCAAACACAACGATCAACAACGAACAAAATGAGAAAAGAAAGATAGATTAGAGCGTCTGCCTTGTAAGCAGGAGATCTCGGGCTCGAGTCCCGGTCGGGGCACACATTTTCAGCTGTCCCCGTTGATGTATATCAACAACACCTATCGGCAGCTAAGAGTTTCGATTTAATTATCATTGCTTATCAGAGTGATTATTGGAAAAATCAGCGGTGAATAGCGTACCCAACTTACATATATACTCTGCAACGGTTTGATGTTTTGGGCATTTTCAGTCTGGAATGGATGTACTTTCTGCCTGTGACAGTAACACTTATCGGTTCGTGAATGAGACAGTGTAATGGATTTATAAATAGTCGGTATTTATTAATTAAATTTTAGGAGTTGGTAGCTACCTGATTTAACGTTTCATTTAAGTAATGGATAACACCAATATTTTTAATATTGGATAACGGATAAAGCATCAAATTAACTTGAATTCTGAATAATGTGGTTCGTAATTTAGAAAGTGTAGGTCTCTTAAAACTAAGCTGATCTTGATTAACAAGAAATTCATTTGCTTATAGAAATAATAAGATCCCCACTTTCGATAAAGTAAAACAATTATACATTAACAAAGGGACGTTGCACCCTTCTTGATACCCATGGATATACGTAGTACCGTATTCCATTAAATATATTTGGCATGGAGTAGTGGTAACATGGGGCAACGTACGTGTACAAAGAAATACGGGCACACGTCCGTTCCCTCGATAGTTAAGGGTAGCAAATTATACTCTCCACTAGAGCTACGAAACTCCACTGCGTACTCAGCAGAGTCGTGGAATCCCAATCGTGGACAGATGGCAAGTCAAAACAAAACACGTTAATTTGAAAATCACGAAAATGTATAAAAACTGAGCACACGTATTGGTATTCAATGGCCAATGTTCGTTTATCATTAAGGTATGAATCCACAAGCTCTCTGAGAAACAGATGGATGTACATATGATAACTGGACCAGAAAGACCAGTTCCTTTCACCCCAAAATTACTTTTAATAGGAAATATACACTATAAGGGAATAGGGGTGAGAAACATAAGCATTCATTACTGATCTAAGAACACAATGCATGATCTCTAACACCGCCCATGTGAGCTAATAATACCAAACACAGGCGTAGGCTTTCAAGATCCAACAAACCGGGATGAATTATAATATTCAATCTCACACTATGCAAACTATTTTCCAAGAGTTTACTCGGTGCATTGGAGGTGGATTTTCTTTATAAATCCTTACACAAAGTGCTTCCCACAGAAGTTACAATTTAGATCTAAGAAGATTATCAAATTCCCCCTAACATCCAAAAGCTAGAAATGAAATTGTAACAGAATAATAATCCCCATAAAAATATTTTAGTGCATTTAGCCATACCGTTAGAAGTGCATACCAAAAGCGCCTGTTCTTAAGTAGAGTGGTGGTCAACGATCAGCGGGGGCAGACCCACTTAATGCGGAGGGGACAGCTGCCAACTGCTCAGAGAGACTATTCGCCACAGCCAACCGGTTTCTATTACAGTCGAGAATCAACATTCAGGTCAAACATAGTCAAGCATTCTGGATTCAGTCACAGGATTAGGACATTGCTTGAGACATGTTACTGTTGCATAGTGGCAGCCAGCGGCAACGAATAACTCGATAACGAGACATATTCATATGACATGAAAAGCGTGAACTAAGTACCATTAGCTTTGGTGGTGCACCGGTAAAGCGCTGGGAACAGGTAAGTGGCGGATTGAATCCTGGCAGCGCCAATTTTTTTCACTCTACATTTTGACCTAGTAATCAACGCTCACTAATTCAGGTTCCACATTAAACTGCAGCTCTCCTTTTCACGGAATCACATCTAATTAATTGCAATAGTATCATAGAAACTGCGTAGCAGAAAAACATGCGAGACCAAAACGTGTGCTTTTCAATCATTATGAATATAATAATACACAGCTTGAGATAGAGCCTTGCTTCGTTTAATTTTTGCAGCAGCGCAGCAAATGACAACTTTAGACTTCCTGCTTGTCTCGAGTCGCATACGGATGGAAACACAATTCTCTGTGTACTGGGGAGCAAGATATTATTAGTCCGAAAACTTTCATATTATGAAGAGGGCTAGAATACTAGAGGGAAACGGATGCAGGTGTTTTAACGGTCGTAAAGACATGGTCACAGTCATCTTCATCTACATCTACAGCTACACGGATACTCTGCAAATCACATTGAAGTGCCTGCAGAGTGTTCATCGAACCACCTTCTCAATTCTCTACTATTCCAATCTCGTATAGCACGCGGAAAGAATGAATACCTGTATCTTTCCGTCCTAGCTCTGATTTCCCTTATTTTATCCCTGTGCAGGTCGGTGTCAACAAAATATTTTCGCATTCGGAGGAGAAATTTGTTGATCGGAATTTCGTGAGAAGATTCCGTCGCAACGAAAAACGCCTTTCTTTTAATGACTTCCAGCCCAAATCCTGTATCATTTCTGTGACGCCCCCTCCCATATTTCGCTATAATACAAAACGTGCTGCCTTTCTTTGAACTTTTCCGAACTTGATTGGAAGTCAGAAATGTCTTGTAATTGAGTACAGAAGATTTCTAAATAATTTTAGAGATGTTTCGGGGACACAATGTGAAATATGATAGCAGTTTCAAACTGCCATTTCTGCTTCGCTTAAATTATCAATCGCAATTCGCACTCTTTGTCCACTGCTAATTTTTCGGACAACGGGCAGTTAGTAACTATGAAGTATCGTAATAGGTAAATGAACAATAACTAAAGAAAAACTCAGAGTCAGGCTTTGACGTAAGACAGTTTTAAATAATCAAATAATTTTGGCCTATTTTTATCTTGCATTCGTCTGAGAACAGCTGCATAGCGTAATATTATGTGAATGCAAAGTATGTGGTGTTTTATTTTTTATGCTTCAAGTAAAACGTTTTTCCCAACTTTCAGCTTCCTGCCTTATTTATAACAGAAGTATGTGATCAGTCTATACAAACTATGGGCGTTTGACAATGGTTTTTTGGGTAAGACCCGTTAATTGTAAATTGAACCGTGTGTGATTCTTTATCGGACCTCGTGCATTGAATTATTCGAAAGCTTTGGTTCGTACAGAAGCCTTGATATAATTTTAACATGGAACTTTTAGCCTTGCCGAGACGCTGTTTAAATGGAACAATAGGTTGCAACATAAATGAAACACCAAATTAAATAGTATCACTGTATTCACAAAGTATTATACTAAATTAAATAACATACACACTTACATTAATTCTGTTGCTGTGGGCAACTATGAATACGCCTAGTGAGATTGCGTTCAATATACGGTACATAACAATGGCGGTGCGCCCAATAATTTATCTGCAACAATGGCAGAAAGGCGTCCGGTCAGGACGGCTTCCAGAATAAAAAAGGTGCGGTCTTCTCAGCAAGACAACTGAACTGCGTAATTATTCTAATGTTTCAGCGGTTGCACGCCACAATCGATACAACCACTTATACTAATTAATATCTTATGTAATTGTTTTATTTATATTCTGAACTGATATCTGCCTTTTTGCTATATTTCCACGCCCATTCTACTAATGTGCCTTTAAGGGGGGTAGGACGTCAAACGGGGCGACTTGGAGCTGGAGAGGCACCACAGGACATTTTAATTTACACTGTCCTTCCTGGTCACACTAACAAAGTTTTATGAATTTTACAAATAAATTCATAAAACTTTGTTAGTGTGACCAGGAAGGATTCAGGATTCACACTCGTAGCAGAGGAAGTTCAAAAATTTTTTTTACATGTGAAATTTTATCATTTTATCACTTGGTATTGGCTGATTTTTGTTGCTGTAGGTACACTTTTCTTCATAAGTAAGAGAGATTCTTCGATGAATCTTGCACAGAATACATACCATACTTACAGGTGTAAGAAACTCTAGAATTTCCCAAATCTGTTAAAAGCTGTGGTAAAAATTGAGATAAATTAACTATAAAATTCGAGTTTTCTCTAAACACGAAGTTTAAAACGTAACAGCCCATTCATTTTTCCATAGGTTAAATAAATTCTAGAGTCTCACACACCTGTAAGTATGGTTTGTAAGCTGTGCATAATTCACCGAAGAATCTCTCGTACTTATGAAGAAAAGTGTACCTATAACAACAAATGCAGCCAACAGTAAATGAATAAAATCATGATATTTCACATTTAAAAAATATTAGTTTTCGTGTTTTTGAACTTCAACGGCTATGAGTGTGAATCCTGAATCCTTCCTGGTCATGCTGACAAAGTAGTATGAATTTATTTATAAAAGTATAGACAGTGCAAATTAAAATGTCCTGTGGTGCCTCTCCTTGTCGAAGTCGGCCCGTTTGACGTCCTACCCCCCTTAAATGTCTAAGAATAAAAGGATTCTACAGCTGAAGCGGCTTTGTTTATCAGCAAAGGCATTTATGTCAAAAATTGACTGAAAGAAAGGGTCGGTTGAGAGGACACATTATGATGCATCGATGACCAGTAATTTTGGAAAAGGAGGGAAGTGTAGGGTGTACATATTACAGAGGACGACCGAAGCTTGGCTGTAGCAGGCAGGTTCAAAAGGATGTATGCAGAGACGAAGAAGCTTGCACGAGATAGATTAGAGTGGTGAGCTGCATTAAACCAGTTTTCGTACAGAATACCGCAATAACAACATCAATAGTACGTTCACGTACCTGAAAATTTAAAATAATTTCGATATATTTCCTTTCACATTTTCATATAGTTAAAACCTGTACCATATGGCATTAAGATACTGGTTCACTTTTTTTGCCTTATACGGAAAATTATCCACATGTACCCTGTGTCGGACTGCAGTTGTGCATTCAGTATGTTACTACACGAGAGTTGTTACTGTCCGTAACAAGCCTGCGGCTGTCCACTACGAAACAAAAACTCACCCGCCACTGCAGTGAGCACGTACTCTAAAATGTTCTGCAGACCAGTATTTCTTCCTCCTTTTTTTCTTTTTTTTCCTGCTCCTCGTCTCCGTACTGAAGTTGGCAGCATCGTCTTCCGGTTGCGAGGCTAAAGCGAAGGGGAGCGTCTTAATTTCCCTCGCCAGCAGGTACACGCCACCCTCATGTAATTTCCGGACCTGCTTCGTGCCTCCTTCCGACTCTGTGCGGCCATGAGAGGCTCACAGGTTTTAAAAGAGGCAGCGAAGCGAGGCCTGCCCTACCGAGTAAGCTCTCACTCGTCCCCTGCCGCTGTTTCGCCCTGTTTTCTAATGCATATCATCCTGTTCCTTCATCTTCCTCCTGCGGTTCTTCTCATTCGTGCTGCACACGCCTCATTCGGCAACTCATCTGGCTGGTGTCCTGTGCAGACCTGGTGTGCGCTCGTCTTCATGACACCCACCAGCCTCGAATAGTAGCCCAAAATATTGTACACACAATTTAAGAAGTCTATGTTATGCTGAAGAGAATAAGACTACCTTATATTTTTTGGGTAGCAGACTCGTAAAAGGATCTTAAATTTAATGATTAACTCTTATTTGTAAAAGAACTAGGTTAACTGAGTATATTGTAAAGCAACAGACGAAAGAAGATGGCCGCCCGAGTGGCCGAGCGGTTCTAGGCGCTACAGTCTGGAACCGAGCGACCACAACGGTCGCAGTATCTTTAAGAAGTTATGTTATCTCCGGAACGATAATCACACATGTTTTCACTTCATCTCTTCCGAGCCCTGGGAACTTTGGACGTGAATGTACAGTCATTTACACATAAAAGTTTTGCAAAGTTCTTCTTAAGGCCAAACTATATAAGCAGTGAAATATTACGACTATACGCCTCAGAAACTCACCATCGCTATGTGGCATGGTCTACTCCTGTCTGGATGTTTCTCGTAACTGGATATGACTTCTCGAACTGATGGGATACGGCACACGAATAGACGGAAAATTTCTGTCACTTTGCAAATGTTCTGCATTTGAAATGTCTTAGAAGGGCTAGTGAACCGTTACCATTGATGAGGACTATACTTCATAATCAGTGCACCCATCAGACCATCCGTCAGACCATCTATGGTTTTTTAGTATGTGAGATCACTTTCAATTTCGAAGAGTTGCTTCTATTTTTTGTTTCTATTGTGGAATGTGGACACGTTCATGGAGTTTTGTAGATACCTCCAATGCACTGCCTTAAGTATGAAATCAAGCATTCTGCCCTATTTTAAGAATTTCTAGATTCCTTGTAGAAAGAGGAGGATGTGCTTGGAGAGAAGTCTTTCATCGGCGTTTGAGGATTCATCAGAAACCACACATATCTCTCCCGGAAGTTCCTGAACAGGAAGTTACTTGTAGTGAGGTAAACGCCAAATAGCAGAACATTTGTTGAAAAAGATACTACTCTCTTTGTTTTTTCTTGATGGAATTTCTTTTTCGTGGTGGGTTGGCGCGGTCTCAACAAATCACAGACAGTTAAAATGGCACATGACGTCCGTCCGCGTTCACCATTCTTTTAGGATGGCCGAAACAATAACACAGTGCAGGTGTGATGCCTCATTTCCGTCCTGGTCGCGTATCGTAAGCCCTAATACAGGAGCTGCGCCCCCCCTTTTTTATATAGAAACCGTAATGTAAAATCATTATCTGATCACAAAGGCAGGCCGGGGTGGCCGAACGGTTCTAGGCGCTATAGTCTGGAACCGCGCGACCGCCACAATCGCAGGTTCGAATCCTGCCTCGGGCATGGATGTCTGTAATGTCCTTAGGTTAGTTAGGTTTAAGTAGTACTAAGTTCTAGGGACTGATGACCTCAGAAGTTACGTCCCATAGTGCTCAGAGCCATTTTTTTCTATCACAATGCTACCGATAACTGTATGAACATATGCAGAGCCTGTATCCAGCCACGAGATGCTGTGGCAATTACTACACACTCAAGAAGTGCTGCCAACTGCTTCTACGCTCGAACCGATATTTGGTAGAAAAAGATCTCTCTGAGGTAATGGCTGAGACTTCGAAACCTTAGCCTATGCGAAATTTTTAACGCTACTTTCTGAGTTAAAGGCACCAAATTGACACGGAGTACTTCATTTCATTCTAGTAACATTTCTTTTGATGCAGCTGTGAGTCTTAGATGTCGGATTGTACTTGGTAAACATTTCATAAAGTCTGAGAGACGACGTCCCTTAACGCGCTTTCTAGTTCTGTAGGGAGTAAAGAAATTAAAAATAAACTAATCGCATGACGTAGTACAGTTGCTGCTACAAAGCAGACAAAAAATTCAGCCATTGGTGACATCACGGTACACAGCTTTCATTTTTGAAAGGATTTCGATCGGAGGCACGTTTTCGGCGGCTAGATATTCGATTAAAGAACGCTGTTTCCCATGCACCGGCATTGTAACTTTACATGACGTCATGATACACCTTACAACTTGGAGTCATCTAGCGGCAGAGGTTTGACAGCTTGCGCCAGCGAAAGACGAAAGTCGACCGAGTAATATGCGTGACATGTTATACCTCAACAGATGTTGAAAACCGAATATAAAGGCTTTACTTTTCAGCGCAGCCCCTTATTTCCCGCAACTGGTTTAAAGTGCTTTAAAATTCGGTTAGCTGGAATGGTATCCGTACATTTGTTAATGGAGGTCTCATCCATTATTCTGTTGTCCCTCTCTTCAGGTGCGAGCTCCGTTTCTCAGATACGGTGGTAATGTGCGGTCTAGCAGCTGGCTTTTCAAGAGCGCAGATCATGGAGGAGTTGGATCCGGAGATAGCAGACTGGATGCTCGCAGGCGGACCGTAAATTGTTAAGTGGGCCGGCGGGGGATGATGGCCCCGTTTGACTGTTTGTGGGGGAGAACAAGCCGCAGATAAGGAAGGAACTGCGCCCAGCATTTGTATGCAAGTGGTGAGCCGCGACGAGCCGAGCAGCCTGCGGCGGACCATCGCCGTGGTCGCGCGGAGTCCGTGGTTGCCTGCGGATTCCCTCAATCCGGCTGAACGCTAAAGTGTAGCCTCGGGGCAGCACTTCCTCCAGACGCGAGTTTATCAGGCGGATTAGTAAGAAAAGTCGGAATCAGAACTAACACTTTGAGCAACAGTTGGCCTAGGAACTCGATCAAAAAACTTAACGAAGGGGCCGGAGATTGAAAGTAACACGACAGTTGTAAGATTCTTTTATTTAGAAAACGACCGGTTTCGAACTCCTGTAAGCCCATCTTCAGGTGTCGTAATTTGGTGCTGTGATTCCGAGCGACACCTGAAGATGGGCGCGAAGTGGCCGAAACTGGTTGGATTCTAAATAAAAAAACCTTACAACCGTAGCGGTATTTTCATTTTCTCGTATAATGCTCAGCTGAGGGTGTTCCTCCGACAGGATTGTTTTCACGAAGCGGATTGTCTAGGACTGGGGAGGAGAAACACACGAACCAGCAGGCAGCAGCTATAGGAAAAAAAACGCTATTGATAATAAAATGCCTGGGAAACTACGGCATCTCGATGAGTAGCGGAAAATATAAAAGAGAGACAAAAAATATGTCACTAAATAGAAGGCTCCGAAAACATGATAACTGAATGACTGTAGTCAGATTACGACAAAAAAGTAAATTGTTGTTCAAACTGCAAGCAAATAGGATTAAATGAAAGTACATTCTAAGACATAAAAAGAACGACGCATCATAAGCAGTTATCCGAATCTGACGGAAATCGGCATATCTGATGTGCATTGCAAACAAATGATTACAGTTTTAGAAGAATTTGAATGCTTTATTGAAGGAAAGATCTTTAGAAACTGAGCGTTCGCCCACCTCTGACCGTTATGCGTGCAGTTGAAACTTCTTTGCAAATTAAAACTGTGGCCGGCCCGAGACCCCAACTCGGGACCTTTGCCTTTCGCAGGAGAGCTTCTATAAAGTTTGGAAGGTAAGAGACGAGATACTGGCAGAAGTAAAGCTGTGATGACGGTGCGTGAGTCGTGCTTCTGTAGCTCATTTGGTAGAGCACTTGCCCGCGAAAGGCAAGGGTCCAGAGTTCAAGTCTCGGTCCAGCACACAGTTTTAATCTTCCGGGAAGTTTCATATCAGCTCACACTCCGCTGCAGAGTGAAAATCTCATTATGCAAGCAGTTATTCGGCTTGACGTTGACTGACAGACTTTCTGCTTGTCCTCCTTAAGGATATAGCGCCAAATTCAGTCCGCTTGGCGTCTTAGATCGTAAAAATCACGACATGTTTGGTGGACTCTGCCCTCAATGCTCCATACGTTCTCAGTTGGGGAAAGATTCGACGACTTAGCTGTCCGACGTAGGATTTAGCACGCACAAAGACAGGCAGTAGAGACTCTCGCCGTGTGCGGGCGAGCATTATCTTGCCGGAATGTAAATTCGGAATGGCTTGCCATGGATGAAAAATGACGGGGCGTAGAATAGCGGCGAGGTATCGCTACGCCGTAAGGTTGCCGCAGATGAGAACCAAAGGGGTCCTGCTATGAAAAAAATGGCACCCCAGGGCATCACTCCTGACTGACGGTCATTATGGTGGGCGACAGTGAGTTTGGCTGCCCACACCTGTCCGTGGCGTCTCCACACACGACTTCGCCGGTCTTCTAGCGCTCAGTTCGAAGCGCGACTCATCACTGAAGACAGCTCCACTCATGGCATTGCGATACCAGCCCGAATGGGCCCGACACCACTGCAGACGAGCTTGTTGGTGCACAGAGGTCAATGGCAGTCGGTGCAAGGGGCGCCGTGATTTCAGCCTCCATTCTGTGAGCCGCATATTAACGGTCATTGTGGTCATTGAAACACCAGTTGTACGTCGGATCGAAGATAACGATAAATCTGGGGCTCTGTGTGCCTCTCTGACGATTGCTTGGCAAAACAATTTGTGATAAGTTCCTATGGGACCAAACTGCTGAGGCCATCGGACCTTAGGCTTACACACTACTTAATCTAACTTAAACTTCTTAGGCTAAGGAGAACACTAACACCATGCCCGAGGGAGGACCTCCGACGAGGGGAGCACGGATGCCCTATCGTCGTCACTCCAAGACGACCACTTCCTTTTTGATGCTGTGTTCGGCCATGGTTCACCGAATCCTGCCAACATTGTCGAATAGCGGTGTCGCTCCTATTCAAATGTAGAGTGATTAGACGATTATTACAACCGGCTTCTTTGAGCTCAACAACACGTTCTCTCTGTCACGCTCGCATCTGCGTATATTGTCCACACACGTATCTGCTGAGTGTACTTACTGTCCTACTAAGTACACGGAATAAAATTCGAAAAGACTTTATACCCCGGAATCGACATTCCCCTGTTTACTGTCCTTGCCAGATGCAAGGTGATAACGCGCTGCCGCGTCACGCTTTCATCTTTCGGTCACCAAAGTATACAGTTTTGCATTTTGCGTCGATGCCTGAATGAATATCAACATGTGGCCAATTTTCATAACTCCTTCGCCGTGTATTGTTTTTCTTGTCTTAGAGTGCATATTTCAAATTAAGGTTTCAACGATGATTGTACTGTATTGTATGTTAACCGAGGACCTAGAAACGACGGAGAGGCTCCGTCCCCGCCGCAGCCGCAGTGGACCATAGCCCCACGACGACTACCGCAGTCCACTACACCCCTCCGCCGCCCCACAACGAACCTAGTGTTATTGTGCGGTGGACCCCCAGGGAACGTCTCACACCAGACGAGTGTAACCCCTATGTTTGCGTGGTAGAGTAATTGTGGTGTACTCGTACATGGAGAACTTGTTTGCGCAGCAATCGCCGACATAGTGGAACTGAGGCGGAATAAGGGGAACCAGCCCGCATTCTCCGGGGCAGATGGAAAACCGCCTAAAAACCATCCACAAACTGGACGGTTTACCGGACCTCGACACAAATCCGCAGGGCGGATTCGTGCCAGGGACCAGGCGCTCCTTCCCGCCCGAAAAGCCGTGCATTAGACCGCAAGGCCAACCGGGCGGGCTCTTCAACATTGATAGTAGTTGGTTTGTAGTCAGTCTCAAGTTCGACACATAATTAACGTGATAAATACATTTTTTTGAAAAGTGTCGGCTGAACAGTAGATTGTGTAGAATTTTCTTTCTGACTGGTATCATGTTTCCGGACTGGGTATCATTTGTCTGATTAAAAGAGACCTACTTCTTATAGGCATTAATGCACAATTCTGAATGGTAAGATGTTTTCAAGTGGTTTCATTAAATTCAAACATTTTCAGGAGTGACATTGATATAACACTCAAGCTGAAGCAATCTGCTACAATTCTAGTAGCAGAGCGTATCTGAAGTCGTCGGATGCCTGTTGTCATGCTTACATAATAGCGACTCCAAGCACTGAAGCAAAACGCTGGAACTGGTTGCACGGGCGTGTTGTGTGCGACTTCCCTTACAGAGGCATAGTATTTTCACAGAACTCTTACAAAAAGTCTAAGTCTTTCAGTTGTCCTTCATCCACCTCATTACCATTGTGCAGCGACGGTTCTCACCTGCGAGATTAGCGCAGAAAGCGCGTAACTTTATAGTGCTGTTGGTCCTGTCTAAATCTCGAAGAGTTCAGATTTTTCAACGATAATCTAAGTTGGAACGGACATATAAGCTTCTAAACTGTCCTCAACAAACTCATAAATTAGAATTTTCCGATATTAATGAAAATATGGGAGAATAAATTGAAGAAATAATTTTAAAAAACTCAAAAACAACAAAGCTAGTGGAGAAGATTATATTACAGCTGAATTATAGTAAATGAGCTAAATTTACTCTTGGAAGAAAACCGAAAAACAGAAAATATTTCTGAGGAACGGAAATTTGCCTTCATACATCCACTCCAGAAAAAAGGCAATTAATAGGTTGTATACAACTACAAAGGAACCATTTACTGCCAGTATTTTCCACGATTTTTTATGAAAGATAGAAACAAAAGTAGAAAGTAATTTAGGTGTATATCAAAGAGGTTTTAGGAAGTAAAGGTCATACTCAGAACAAATACGTAATCTCAAGCCAGTAATTCGCCACAGATTAATCAGGACTTTGTAGTTACGTTTGTGGATTTCAAAAACGCTTTTTCATTCCATTACAAAGAAATTATAGACAAAATAATTCGAGTGTTTGACATAAAGTCTGGACTGGGAAACCTAATCCATGAAACACAGATACAGCGTGTAAAGTAAAATTTTTGGAAGAAGTTCCACAGCTTTCCAAAATAAAAACGGAGGTACGACGAGGTGACTACCTATCCCCAATTCTTTTTAATAGTGTGTTAGAGAAAACAGTAAGAATGCGGAACGAAAAACGTATTGAACTCACCATTTTGCCGATACGGTTAGGAAGAGGACGCTAAAAGATCGAAATCAACTACCTAGCATTTGCTGCTGATTTTGCCGTACTTGCAGAAAATATGGCATCTGCTCTAACTCAAATAAATCTCTGGAAGGAACAGCCAGCAGAGCCGCCTTGAGAATAACTGCGGAAAAAAAACCAAAATTATTAACTAACGTTGAGGATGCTCAAAAACTCCTGAAAACAAGTATTGGGCAAATAGAGAGGGGTACAAAAAGTCAAATGTCTAGGGCAGGGAATCTAAGAAAATGCTTTTGAAAAATCTACAAGAGAGAAAAGGTTGCATGAAGTGAGGAGAGCTTATGGTATCACCAGAAACCACTATTATAGAAAGTGCCTATCACAAAATACAAAAATAAGGCATTACAGTACATTGGTGAAGCCAGAATGCCTATATGCAAACGAATGCCTGGCTCTAAACTTTAATTTTGATAAACTAAAAGTACTAGAAAGACGAATTATAAGGAAAACATTAGGACTATAAAACACAGCGGAAGGTTGGAAATTACGAAGTAATGCTCAAATATATCAAAATATAGAAAATATTTCAAATGTAATAAAAAAAAGAGGATTTGTGTTTTTTGGACATTTATTTTCTAATGCAAGACAGTAGATATGAGACCTTAAAATATTATGGGGTAAGAAGCCACAACAAGCTGGGTCAACGAAGTAAAATAGGATGTCGAAAGAAACAATATAAAAATAGAAGATATAAACAACAGAGAATACTTTCGGGAAAAGAGATTGAAAATGGAAGGATTTCAAGGCAGGGTAACTAAAATAATTTGTTAAAAATCCTCTGCAGACACAAAGAGGAAACATAGTGAACAGATGAAGAAAAAGAAAGAACAAATAATGAATAACTGGAATTGGAACGTGGTGCTGAGATTTCCAGTAAAGAAATGCATACAGGGGAAACGTTTTTAGAAAAAGCTTAAAATTCTTGACCGATTTACTTCAAATTGTAACATAATACTCTAATAAACGTTCGGTCAGGCATAGGCTTTCTTCAATTAATATGATACAAAAAAATGTACGTAATACATAAAGAAGAAACGCTGCTAGTAAATATCCCACAAATAGTGAGCCGAATTTGACCGACTTTTTTCTATTTTTACTCTATACTCCAATAAACATTTGGACAGATTTACCCTACATACTTTTTTATATATAAGTGGTATATAAATACGTATGTAGTACTGAAATGTTAATAGCAAAAAATCTCAGTAAGTTCTTCACCAATTTATTTGAATTGGTTACATGATGATCTAAAGCATCTTCGGACAAACGTAAGCTGTATATTTTTTAAGTAATTTTGTTACAAAAACTCTCGAAAGGTTCTTGACTTATTTAGTTCAGATTCTTCATGATACTCTCATATTATTTGGGATTGACATAGGCTACATTTTTTAAATATATATGTTACAAATACAGTACAAACGGACGAAACGTTTTTAGTAAAACCTCAAAAGTTCGTGACCTATTTGCTTCATATTTTTATATGATACTCTAACAAACCTTAGGACGAGCATAGGCCACATATTTTTTAAATAAATAAATAAATATATATATATATATATATATATTACATGAATACATTTGTAAAGAAATGGCTTTAAAGCTGAAGGTAGGTAATGAAATAATAGTCACAGGATATTTCTGGATTTTTTTAAATTCATTATGCCTTTCGGGCACTGCCCATATTCAGACCATGTGGAGACAAATACATATTTTTACAATCTTGCAAAATTACGCACATGTATGAATGGAGACCCTGTACCAAACCACCATGTAACAAGACATTTAAGACGTAATCCATACTCTGATACAAAGTCAACATACGACTTTGACAAAGTTGTCAAGTAACATCAAAAACGAATAACATTTTACAATTCCACACAGCAAAGTAAGATTTAAACTAAAGATGTGTGCTGCTAACAGCCCAGTAGAGTGGGTCCCGGCCGTTCCCGCTTAAGCTAACTACATACATAAAAAGAAAGTTTTGCATGACCCCAGTTCCCAGAACTCCTGAAGATAGACGTTGACTGTCAATATTGTATCACAGACACAGTCTCTTTGACTGTTCAGTGATGTCACTAAACCCACCCACAGATGTAGACAACCATGCATGAGCAGTGCCTATTTGAAGGAAGGGGTCCGACACCCGATCAGTACCAGTCATTCTACCAGGAAGGAAGTATTAGGATCGTGTTTTCTGTAGTTCAACTAATCCTAGACGGTCAATACCGCTGTTCGATCGCGTCTGCATTGTTCGTGCCAGGAAGAGCTCTCAACAGGGGAAGTGTCCAGGCGTCTCGAAGTGAACCAAAGCGATGCTGTTTGGACATGGAGGAGATACAGAGAGACAGGAACTGTCGATGACATGCCTCGCTCAGGCCGCCCAAGCGCTACTACTGCAGTGGATGACCGCTACCTACGGATTATGGCTCGGAGGAACCCTAACAGAAACGTCACCATGTTGAATAAAGCTTTCCGTGCATCCACAGGACGTCGTGTTAAGACTCAAACTGTGCGTAGTAGGCTGCATTATGGGCAGCTTCACTCCCAACGTCCATGACGAGATCCATCTTTGCAACCACGGCACTATGCAGTACGGTGCAGATGGGCCCAAAAACATGGACCGCTCAGTATTGGCATCACGTTCTCTTCACCGATGAGTGTCGCATATGCCTTCAACCAGACAATCGTCGGAGACCTGTTTGGAGGCAACCGGACGAGCTGAACGCATTAGACGCTGTCCAGCGAGTGCAGCAAGGTGGAGGGCCCGTGATGCTTTGAGATGGCATCCTGTAGAGACGACGTTGGCCGCTGTTGGTCATGGAAAGCGCCGTAACGGCTGTACAATACGTTAATGCCATCCTCCGACCTATAGTCAACCATATAGACAGCATATGGGTGAGGCATTCGTCTTCATGTACGATAATTCGCGCCTCCATCGTGAATGACTTCCATCAGGATAACGACATCACTCTACTAGAGTGGCCAGCATGTTCTCCAGACATGTTCTCCAGACATGAATCCTAAGTAACATGCCTGGGATAGATTGAAATGGCCGTGCGGTTAAAGGCGCTGCAGTCTGGAACCGCATGACCGCTACGGTGGCAGGTTCGAATCCTGCCTCGGGCATGGATGTTTGTGATGTCCTTAGGTTAGTTAGGTTTAACTAGTTCTAAGTTCTAGGGGACTAATGACCTCAGAAGTTGAGTCCCATAGTGCTCAGAGCCATTTAGATTGAAATGAGCTGTTTATGGACGACGTGACCCACCACCACTCTGAAGGATCTACGCCGAATCGCCATTGAAGAGTGGGACAATCTGGATCAACAGTGCAGCCAATACAGGCATGCATCAATGCTACTGGATGTGCTACTGGGTATTAGTGGTACCAGTGTGTACCGCAGTCTGAACCAGCACCTCTGAAGATCTAACTCTATGGCGGTACAACCTAGAATGTGCGGTTTTCATGAGCAGTAAAAAGGGCGGAAATGATATTTATGTTGTTCTCTATCCCAATTTTGTGTACAGGTTCCGCAACTTTCGGAACCGACGTGATGCAAACCTTTTTTTATGTGTATAGTTGGCGCTGGGTGGCGTACAACCCGTGGCGCTGCCGTCGAGGCTGATACGCCATTACAAATAAAACTAATAGTATCAATTACAGAATTTCTTAAAATTTTTCGTGAACAGTAATTTTTTTTTTATTCTTTTTGTCAGAGCTAATCCTAACTTGAATTAATGGCACCATGAGAACAGAGACAACTTTAAACTGACATGCTTTTTCATTAAGCATATTTGTGTAAAAGATCAGAGTAAAACCTGTCTAATGTGGTAAAAAACTCACAAGGTACAACAGAGCGTACAGGTGACCGCAAACTAAGGGACAAATGTATGAAAATGCAAGTTTTTTTAACCTCTGTTTCTTTACCAACAGCTCATCAAAAATGCTAAAGAACCATTGCCTGCTGTTGGTAACCTGTTCGTCAGTCATTAAATCTGGCGTTAAAAGGCGATTATCGTGAATTTCATTTTCTTCAAGGATATCCAGTATTCTACCTTTTTGATTCGAATGCAAAATGCTTAGGCTTTTTTCGGTTGACTTCAAAGAGAGCTTGTGTTCTCTAAAGTGACAACCAACGGCGCGATTGTTGCTAGTATATGTGTGCTCCCTATGCAATGAGTTACGGTCTCTACCCGTCGGACAAATATAAAAACTATCACACGACCCTTCCTTTATTTTTATAAACATCCGAGTTACTGTATTTGTCTGTATCCTCATCAAGGTTGTGACGCGAAGTTAGTCTTAGTTTATTATTTATTACATTTTCTGAAAGCATCGGCAGTTGTTTCGGAAGATGAGCCAACATAGGAATGAGAAACAAAGGCGACTGCATTTTTAACGCTGGCTTTTCGTGTTCCGGCTAACGACAGCGACGGCACGAGGATGAAGAACGCAAGAGCTAAGAGGGCTGTTACACAACGTCACCCAACAGCCCGCTGATAAGAACCGCACTACGATAGGAGCGCTCTCTAGCCGAAGGGAATAGAAATGCCGCTCCTGCCAGCCTCGGTCGCACAGTATTAGGAAAATACCTGACCGGAAGTCGCAGACCAGCACAGTTGTAGACTGGCAGTTAAAGTGATCCATAGAAACTGCTTACATGGACATTGTCTGTTGCGAAGGTCATTACTTGTTTGCATGTAGCCCATCGCTTGCGACCCGTTGTAATTTCAGTGTTAAGTATTGTCTATCTTCTTTATTGTAATAAAAACTATTAAAGCAATTTGCTTGAATTGTTGTATAACATTCCGAGAACTCAGCATCGTTTAGGCACCTTATACGAGATGAGTGGGCAGGCCACAAAGCTTGCTTGTTCTCCTTTTTAAATATTTTTGTACCTAATTTCCGAATTTCTTTCTCCGTAAAGTTGTTTGATACTCTCACCTGAACTATTGTGTCTATTTCCCGATCGGCTGTATCACTATGTAAAACAAGTTTTGGTATCCGATAAAATACCGAGATGAAGTAGGCTCGTTTATGTACGGCATAAAGGAAGTGTCTGACGAAATGATTACGTCTGTAGCTGTGGGCTTACGGAAGATGTCGGTATTTAATTTTATGCCCGTTCTCGTTATTGGTAAATCCAAGAAACTAAGGGAGCCATGGGTTTCGAATTCAGTAGTGAAAAGCATTTTTTCATGTGTAGCATTGAGAACCTGTGATAGTTCCTGTATTTCATCGCACCTGCCTTGAAAAATAATTAAATGTCATCAACATATTTAAAGTAAATAATCATTTTACTACAAAAATCATGATGTGTTTCGAAAAATTTGTACTCAAAATCATTTACGAATATTTCAGACAGGATACCTGACCGACTGGACCCTACTGCAAGCCCGTCTTTTTGAAAATATGGCTTTCGGTTAAATGTAAAATAATTAGAAGAGAACGACAGTTTTGTTCGTTCCCTAAGTTCTACTGCATATGCGTATGCTACCTTTCCAAAAGATAGGAAATTTTTCAAGAGAATTCCTAATCTCCTTCTATAATTGTTCTTAATGTCAAACGAAACTCGAATGAGTTGTGGCAATTCGAAGTTCTTCACTAGCTGAATAATTTCGTAACTGTTTCTGATATTATATGCCTGCTGAAATCTGAAAAGTTCTTTTATCTTAGCCTGATAAATGCTATTATCATATTAGTTTCGGCTTTGGCATGCACTGACAACAGGGCGAATAAGAAGCTGTTCTTTATGCAGCATAGTCTGCGAACGCAGTTTAGGCATTTTCGGATTCATCATTATTAAGCACTTTTTGCTCCATTTTGACTCCAGAAGAGCGTTAGAGCTATTCACACAGTTTTAATGTCATTGTCAAACACGAAAAGGGGCTTCTTTTTAACTTCTAAGATTTCATTGTTGGTGAAAAATTGCAAAGTCTTTGAAATGTAATCGCTTTCGCTAATCAGCACGAGACAGTTACTTTTGTCTGCTTTAGCGGGCAAAATTTTATCCTAATGTAACTTCAAACCCAGGTTCTTTACATCGGAAAGTGTTGCCAAACTGTTCTAGGCGCTACACTCTGGAACCGCGCGACCGTTCCGATTCTGCGTAGAACCTTCTCATTCCTTACCTTATCAATCCACCTAATATTCAACATTCGTCTGTACCACCACCTCTCAAATGCTTCGATTCTCTTCCGTTCCGGTTTTCCCACAGTCCATGTTTCACTACCATACAATGCTGTACTCCAGACGTACATTCTCAGAAATTTCTTCCACAAATTAAGGGCGATATTTGATATTAGTAGACTTCTCTTGGACAGGAATGCCTTTTTTGCCATGCCTAGTCTGCTTTTGATGTCCTCCTTGCTTATTTAACTGCCTAGGTAGCAGAATTTTTTAACTTCATCGACCTGATGTTAACTTTCTCGCTGTTCTCATTCCTACTATTTCTCATTACCTTCGTCTGTCTTCGATTAACTCTCAGTTCATACTGTGTACTCATTAGACTGTTCATTCCGTTCAGCAGATCATACAATTCTTTTTCACTTTCACTCAGGATAGCAACTCATCATCGAATCGTATCATTGATATCCTTTCACCTTGAATTTTAATTCCACTCCTGAACCTTTCTTTTATTTCCATCATTGCTTCCTCTATGTACAGATTGAACAGTAGGGTCGAAAGGCTACATCCTTGTCTTGCACTCTTTTTAATACCAGCACTTCTTTCTTGGTCGTCCACTCTTAATATTCCTTCTTGTACATATTGTATATGACCCGTCTCTCCCTATAGCTCATCCCTACGTTTTCAGAATTTCGAATATCTTGCACCATTTTACATTGTCGCACACTTTCTCCAGGTCAACAAAACCTATGAACGTGTCTTGATTTTTCTTTAGCCTTGATTTCATTATTAACCCGCAAATTTAGAATTGTCTCTCTCGTTGCTTTACTTTTCCTGAAGCCAAACTGATCGTCATCCAGCGCATTATCAATTTTCTTTTCCATTCTTCCGTGTTTTATTCTTGTAAGTAACTTGGATGCATGAGCTGTGAAACTGATTGTGCGATAATTCTCGCTCTTGTCAGCTCTTGCGGTCTTCGCAATTGTGTGGATGATGCTTTTCCGAAAGTCTGTCGCAAGGGTCATATATTTTACACACCAACGTGAATAGTCGTTTTGTTGTCACTTCCCCCAATGATTTTAGAAATTCTGATGGAATGTTATCCATCCCTTCTGCCTTATTTGACCTTAAGTCCTCCAAAGCTCTTTTAAATTCTGATACTGGATTCCCTATCTCTTCTAAATCGACTCTTGTTTCTTCTTCTGTCACACCAGACAAATCTTCCCCTCGTAGAGGCTTTGAATGTATTCTTTCCACCTGTCTGCTCTGTCCTCTGCATCTAACAGTGGAATTCCCGTTTCACTCAAAATGTTACCACTCTTGCTTTTAACACTAGACCCACTTGATAATTCTTTTGTTTCTCATTCTTTTGTATTATTGCCTAGAGTGTTACATTTCTGTGTCTTCTTATGAAATAAGGTAATTAGTGATTATACTTCATTTCACAGTTTATGGCGAAATCATCAAAGAGAAATATGAAGATTCACCTAGAACTGTGGAAGGGTCAGTTCTGACCCGCCCGGCGCAGTCGCTATATCAATCGAATTTTTCATGTAGTTTCATGCCTATTGTTAGTGTGTGTTTGGTCAACAATTGCAAAACTCGTTTTTACTTCACTTCCGGCTGACGTTCCAGTTTTCAGCAGGGGGCGAGAGGGAGAGAGGTTCAAACAAGTCTGACCTTGTATGCAGATATTGCGCGCCCAGAGTTTGTACCACGAAAACAGGTTTAGTAGTACATTTTGTCTGTGTATATTGTGCTTGTAACTTACGAATATATTATGGCCAAATTTCTAGGCAAAGAAGAGGACATTATAAATGCTCTAAATGAGATTTTAGATATTGAATCTGAGGGCGAACCGCTGGAGTCTTTATCTGAGGAAGAATTTCCATCGCTAATATTTCCGGATTCTTCATCAGAAGACGATGTTACTCCTGAGAAGCTTCTACTGAATGCTGATGAGAAAGGTATGCTTGTTTATGTGTTTGTTTTATAATAATTTTTGTTTATGTATATGTTGCGTAGACACTAATTTCAATTGCAACACTTATGTTTATACTTTGTTTCGTGTTGAATTTTTACAAGTTGTATATTACATTTATGAAGGTGTTTTTTTGTTCTAATATTATACAATATATTCAACATTAAATCGCGTTCTAATACGTATAACTACTATCACAGGAACAGCTGGCACAAAGACTAAGTCAACTCGAGGAAATGGACGTCGTCAAGGTCGGCGTGGACAACAAAATGCCCAGGGTTCTGGACTACTTCAGTTTCCTTCAGGTAGAGATATTGTAACACCCGATGGAACAACCTGGAAAGCTGAAATAATAGGTGACTGTTCAGCTGGAAGATATGGACAACAGAATGTTTTGAAAGATAGGACAGGACCATCTTCGCATGCAAAACGAAACGTGAATGAGACCTGTTACAGTGCATGGCATCTAATGATAACGGACAAAATTTTCAAACATATTGTAAAATGTACAGAAAATGAAGCACGTCGTGTATTGAGCTCAGATGAGTGGACTATAAAAATTGAAGAACTGGAAGCTTTTATAGCTATATTGTACGTCCGTGGTCCTATTGGAGCTAAGAGCTTAGAACTAGGCACATTGTGGTCAGTGTTGTGGGGAAATAATTTTGTGAAATCAACAATGGCTCGTGACAGATTCAGAGAGATAATGCGTTATCTCAGATTTGACATTAGATCCACAAGATCAGAACGACTAAGAGAAGACAAGTTTGCTTTGGTTTCAGAAATCTGGAATGAGATCGTTGCGAATGCACAGTCTAGCTACATACCGGATCCATATATAACAACCGACGAACAGCTTTTTTCTTCAAAGTGCAGTTGCAGATTCACGCAGTTTATGGCCTCAAAACCGGACAAATATGGGCAATAAAGTATTGGATGGCGGTAGATAAAGACTCAAAATATATTCTGAATGCTATCTCTTATCTAGGAAAGGATGACACTAGGCGTAGTGATGAGCGCCTTGGTGACTTTGTTGTAAAAAAATTGATGCAACCTTACCTCAAGAAAGGAATGAATGTCACATGTGACAGTTTTTTCACCTCCTTAGCGCTCTCTGAGACACTGAAAGCTAATTCTACAAGTCTTGTGGGCACAACAAATCGATCTGGCAGGGAAATACTAGTCTGTATCAAGAAGGCACAAGAACACTTATACAGCACAGTATTGTTGAAAAAAGATGATACCACACTGACTGTTTATCAGGGTAAGAGCAACAAGAATGTCCTGCAGCTGGGGGAGGAACTTACTGAGAAGTGCGCAGCGACTAGAAAGACTAGCGTCCCTGTCAGACCTGAAGATATTACTGACAGACAAAAAAAGCGAAGACATTGCCTTGTGAAGGAAAAAAAATCATTTGTAAAGTGTCACATCTGCAAGAAAACTGTGTGCAACAAACGTACATCAAAAATTATTATTTGTGTTCATTATGTAACAGTTGCCAGTAAAAACACTCAGAAAATATATGTAAGTTTTAAAATATAAAATTATAATTTGTGTAAACCTTGTTTATTTTTGTTAGTTTCATTCTAAATTTCCTAGTGCTTCTAATAATAGATTCATTGGCAGTAACAATAACCCACTGACATAGGGGAAATGAAGGAAAAGATCGCCGGCGGTCATTAGTGACCCAGCCGCGGTTCTAGGTATGTCCAAATATCAGCGGTTCTAGTGTTGATGTCACCGATGGCTGTTTCGACTTTCGTTTATGCCGAGTCTGTCTTTCCGGTAATCATTTCTTTTTCGATGTCTTCACATTTTTCCTGCAGCCATTTCACGTTAGCTTCCCTGCACTTCCTATTTATTTCATTCCATGTTCAATGTTACATTTGCATTAATAATAAACAGGGCGCATAATCAGAGAGGGAGATGTTGGAGGGGAGTGAGTGGGGGGAAGATGGACAGGGAGACAGATGAGAAGGAGACGGAGAAATATTGGAAATATTGGGGGTAGGGAGAGGAGGAGATCTACAATAAGACGGGGGAAAAGGAGGAGATGGCTAAAGCGAGGGGGCCAAAGAGACGGTGAGCAGGAGATGGACAGAGAGAGGGTGAAGCAGGAGATTATGACCCAGTTCAGTTCCCTCACGTATTTAGCCATTCCGAAGCATTGCTATCACGCTATTGTGATAGGAAAGCAATAATGAAAACATAACAATTTATTTTTGTCAAGTACGATTGCCTTTATAACAAATGATCAACATGTCGGTCATCATTCATCAACAATACCTGTAGTCGAGGGACAATGTTTTTAACAAAACTGAGTTAGATATCACCAAGTATGGCGAGAGACTGCTGTCGGATGATGTTTTTTAGTGTCTCTAACGAGGTCGGACTGTCGTAGTAGACTAACGATTTCAGGCAGCTTCGCAACCAGTAATGACGTGGACTGTCTGCGGATCTAGGAGGCCAAGCATGCCGGAAACGGGGCTGACCACGCGACCCTCGCCAACGATGTGCGCGAGAGATCTTGCACACGTGTATCAGTATGGGGTGGAACGCCATTCTGGATAAAAGTCATGCTTCACAGCAAGCCTTTATCAGCCAGGCTAGGGATCATACTATTGTGTAACATATCGGCACACATCGTGTCCGTCACGCTAGCAGTTAGAAAGGCAGCAACGCCATTTCCTTGAAGAAAAAGAATCCTATCACGACTCATGTGGTAAATCCACACCACATAGTGATTTTCCTGTCATGCAGCGGCATTTTCACGACTGTTGTAGTATTTTCCGCAGCCCAGAATCTATACTTGTGGGTTCTGGGAGCCCCTTGTAGTGTGAAATTGGTGCCGATAGTCAACTTGTGATATTCCTGGCTGTGGCCGACAGTATTTTATCTTGCTAGAAGCTCGCCGTGATGCAGCTTGATACACGTGAAGTAGCATATGGTACAAAAGTGGAATGAGGTATAAGCATCAGATGGTGCAATATGTAGCATTCCCGTGGTAGAGTCCGCCAATTGTACTGTACTTGCCTCTGATTGGTCGGCACATTTGGGTGTTAGGCGTCAAAACACCTAGCTTTCTTATAATTATTTATATACCTTACATTGTATTTAACCCAGTTTTCAGTATGACAATCTCTCATGGGTACCCTAGGTGTGTACCGTTTTCTTTATTGAATTTCGCTAGTGTTGAGAAACATAAGAGTAATGATATTACAATCGCAGTGCTTTGGACACATTCGCGTCGCTTTGGCACGTCGGGGAGACGTAGTACTTTGGCTGTACTAGTCACTCTGTGTTATTCAGAGCCGGACGTATATCTCTTTTTCGAACGGACCTGTAGTACTCTACATTGGAAGATGTCAGAAAAGTTACCGTACTATTAACAAAGCTATGTCGAATGTTTTAGAACCAAGTGTAAAAAGTGATATTTTAAAATGTAAGCAAACAGGATACATTATTGAGTGATGTCGCCTACCATCATTGTCAGTACTACAGATCTTGCCCTCTGAAGATACGGAGACTCTCCTGGGCAAGTGGCACCCCACAAAAAATGCACAAACACAGGTTCAAGTTCGAGATGAAAGCATAGCAGCCTCCGCCGAAGAAGATCCCATGACCGACTAGCTGTCTTCTGCACTTGGGACACAACTTTAGAAGACGACAAATTGGTGGAAACAACGGTTAGGGACTCTTATTCGATCTCTACAGATCTCTCCAGCTTCCATCTCTGACTTCCAACACGACAACGTATAAAATTTTATACATTACATGTTAGACAACTAATCGTCATCTTCCCCCGCTTTTTGAAATTCACGCACCCTAAATGCTCTCCGAGTCACAAAATCGGTAACTATGAGTTCGTGATGACAACGAATTTTGTACGGATACCGTTGGAGGGTACACCTTAGTGCTCTAAATGTGTGTGAAATGTTATGGGACTTAACTGCTAAGGTCATCAGTCCCTAGGCTTACACACTACTTAACCCAAATTATCCTAAGGACAAACACACACACCCATGCCCAAGGGAGGACTCGAACCTCCGCCAGGACCAGCCGCACAGTCCATGACTGCAGCGTCCTAGACCGCTCGGCTAATCCCGGGCGGCTTTAGTGCTCTCCTAACAATAGTGCCGTGAATGGCGATGCCATTTGCGACTCCATGAGCTGTGATTTCATCAAGAGGAAATGAACCTGCTAAAGTCATCATTTTTTTCCTGAACTGTCCGAGCAACAGTAGCACTTGTGTTTTATAGCACACTAAGTAGCCGATCGTCTAAACAACCTGTGGCTTCGAACTTGGTGCTCTTTCTCTTCACTGTGACAGTTGTCACAGAACCTTTACCCGTTAGAGTACCCATCTTACGGCGAATGGACCATAAAGCTACAACAGAGCATTATCAGTTCTGACAGCAAAGCTTCACTCACAGTGCCGTTTCGGTGAAGTCAAAATTCTATGACTGCTGTCGCATCTGACTTCCTCTCTCACTCCAGCTCATTTTACACACTATCCACAATTCTGACGTGTTGCTGTCCAGCGACATCTGTGGGCCGGTTTTTGCACTCGTTTATGGTTTTAATAAAACCCCATATCATATCAGGCACGTGTGTCAATTTTTAGCTTTCTGTCTACTTTATTCCGTGAATTAGCGCATTTACAAATGTTGAGAGACTTTCGGGTTACCCAGTACATTTCGTTCTGGCACAGTCGGTGTTACTTTCGTGTCTATGGAACACATGAATATTAATATAACGTACTGGACTCATCTTAGCTCAGTATTCCTCGAATCAGCCGCATTTCTGTACAATCATATCTTTGTTGCTACCCGATGATGTGGCGTAGTGTTGAATGAATTTGGAAAAGACGAAGTCTACCTACTCACCTGCACCTTTTGTTTGCGTAATGTCTGTGGGAAAATCCAAAATCTCTGCGCAGTGTATCATTGAGTGAGTCTCCATGTAATTCGTCCGATGAGAATGTATAACGTGATACTATTCGACTTTATATATGTCTTTTTCTTTCTGTTTTCATGATCATGCTAACAACTTTTACACACGGCTAAGCTGTGTCACAGTCATCCACATGATGAAGCTGTTAATCTCGTCTTTGTGATACGATCATTAAGTTGTTTCATATGACCAAGCTGTAGAAAACAAGGGAAATTTTGCTTAAATTTGACAACTGTGGGCTGGAGCAGAACCCGAGTTCGGATGCCAGCCTTTCTCATGCAGTGTTTTACCAAATGTGATCTACGAGCACGGTTGATGATCCAAGTGAAACCGTCTACTATAACCGGGTGCTCATCAAGCCTTCCTTATGGACTACCTTCCGACTGCGACATACTGGCGTGTTTACTCTGTTCGTGAGGTATACGTGCTAGCTCTACTGAAAGAGCACTGTCAGTGATAGTATGCCATCCGGCCTCGAATTCCGTTCTTCATAAGTTTCAAAAATGGCTCTGAGCACTATGGACTTAACATCAGAGGTCATCAGTCCCCTAGAACTTACAACTACTTAAACCTAACTAACCTAAGGACTTCACACACTTCCATGCCCGAGGCAGGAATCGAACCTGCGACCGTAGCGGGCGCGCGGTTCCAAACTGAAGCGCCTAGAACCGCTCGGTCACACCGGCCGGCTCATAAGTTTCCTTCGGTTATCACCTGCATGTCGAAATTGCAGATCCTCCCTCAAACACTCGCAGTTGAAAACTCTTTAGCCTCACGTCGAACATGCTGGGATTTAGATCAAGGATACCACGATCCATCACAGCATGACCTGACCTCAGGTGTTGAGAATGAAAGAAGTAAACAAAATTTTCTCGATTTTTGTTAAAGATTGAGGCTCTGTTCAACCTTGGGTGTAACTTTCTGTGAAAACGAAATTTTTGTTACTACATCCAGCATAGGACTGTTTGCGCTTTTAAGTTATTATCAAGTGATACTAGGATACATTGGGTGTTTAAAGGAAGTGTCACGTATTTCTACAGGGGGTAGTATTGGTCGAAACTAGTACAAAACCTTTTACAAGTAATTGTGTGGGAACGAATATCTGTTGAGGTAAGGGCCAGTATGTCTTCTCATCCCCATATTTGTGCGTACGTCTGTTACGTAGCAGTAGCTCCTACAGGCTTTGCAGCATGTGGTTACCACCCATCCCGACAGATCTTTCAGCCGGTCTTTACAGCGAATTACACGTAATTTCAAATACACGTGACTCTATTCGGATTGTGTGACATGCTTTAGTCACACGTTCCTGTAACGTCTGCACGTGGTCGATGGGTTCAGCACACATTAATGCCTTTAAATGTCTTCATAGCTAGAAATTAAGCAGATGAACGGGAAGGGACTCATCGACGAATCCATAGCCAATGAAACCTTGTGGTGAGATACTGTCACACGATCCGTAGAAAATGGAGTGGTACCCTGTCGTGAATAAATCATGATCGCTGTCTCTCTGCAAGCCTCACGTTTTCCAGTAGCGCTGGTAATTCGTCGCGCAGAAATAGGTGATACACAGCACCTGTTTATTTGGTAGAGGGAATAGCCTCATAAGTGTCACCGACAATTCTTGCCAGTACACTGATACTGAAGCGATCCTGATTCCTCACTTCCATGGTAGCTCGAAGATTTGCACCTGCTCGCATGTGATTACTCCAATAATTTTCCGAGCCATCTTTTGTTAACCCTGCCTCGTCTGGAATGAAATGCAGGCTATGTACTGCGGATCTTTAGTGACTCATATTTTAACAGTTATTGGTTTCCGAACGTACCACTATAGGAACTTTTCTTCTAGGTTAGATCTATACTACCTCGAGTGCGAGTACGTGACACTTATTTATAAATAGCCGGTACATGCACATAAAAAAGTTACGGGGAAATGTTGTCATTTTAAATACATCAACATATCATTTAGTACACATAAATTGATGCATTTACAGGAGCGTTGATACGTACGTGACATATTTTATTTCTCAACTCGTTTATATTACAGTCAGTTCTGATCTCACTTCATGAGACAAATGTCCAGCAATATATGTCTACTAAAGTCTATGTTGTCAAAATGAATACTTGGTCTGTGCAGAAAAGATGTTGAGGAGAATATAGATGCAAGTACCACTTGATAACGTCTTAAAGATCAAAAGAAGTCTGCTATCTCGCTGTCCTCTAACACACCATAAATGAAATCTTCTCGATTTCTTTAATACTTAGACCTCCAGCGTCGTTTTCATCATTTTAGTTTTCTTTCTGATTGCTCCTATTTAACAGCAAGGGACTAATTTAAATGCCCTTCCTTAAACCCTTAAATTACCTAGCAACTCAGTCGCCATCGATCGCAGTGCTCGCCGTCGGCTGCGACATAGCCGCACTGCGTACGTCGATCAACTCATTGTTTCTTCTTTTTAGTCTTTTAATCAAATACATTTACACATACATCACGATTTCGTTTTTTATGCGGGATATATTGTCCCAAAGGCAAGTTAAAAATAATTTCTACTTCCCGGTTCCTACCAAGGTTTTGCAAAGAATTCCCTTGTATTACGCAAATGTCGAGATTTGTAACTCCTATCAGATATTTTTTCTCTTTATTTTGATCGTTTGTTTCGACGACGAAGCTCCCGATACTTTACACAACCGAGTAATAGTGGGTTTTTAGTGTTATCGACATGCTGTGATAAACACAGAGTAATCGCAGTATAATTTCATTTTCAAAGAATAAAAACTAATCCGATGAATTCAGAGTAAAACGTGGATTTCCATTGCGTCATCTGCCGCTTAGGACAGTTGGAGTCACTCCTACAGACGATGTTTCTTGTGCTGGTTGTTCTGTATCCTGCTGTTCACCCTCGGAGTTGCAGAAAGACCGTTTGGCCTGGTACTGCAAGTCTTCTGCGCTCATTCCTTATCCAAAATGTCTTTCTTGAAATGTTTGCAGCACGATGTCACATCATCACTTACTCGCAACATCTAAACTTTCGTGGTGTCTTGATTATTTGGACGCTCCAGACTCCCTTACAGCTGTGAACAGATGTTTACAACACTGACGTCTGTTGCCCCAACATAGCGCTAACAAAGTGGGTGCACTTGTACCCTGCATTGGAAATGCACGGTACAAGCCCAGGGGCTCTTCAACGTCTGCAGAGTCAAGAAGAGAAACGTTTTGTCTTAGTAGCGACTTAGTGAGCCGGAAGACTCCGTCTAGGGTTGTTGGGTCGCCGGTCGCCTGGCTTTCTATTTACTCCCCTTCGGCGACTCGCGTGCATCTCAGCCAACTGCTCGTAGACCTGTCTTCTCGGTGCACATAACGACGGTTACTCGCACGAGAGACCCACTGGCGGAGTATAAGCCGCAACAGCTGATTCCTGTTGCCTTGGTTTTCAACTTCAGTAGATTTCTTGGATCCTTTTGCGAAATGTTTTGACGCTGGCATTAACGAGCCTTACATCTCTGTAATTATCATTTCATTAGCTTTCCAGTGACACCAAAAATAATATTATTACACTGAAACAGACACTTTTGCTTCAATATCTCGGTTGATACAAAAGTTAGATAGATCGACAGATAGATATTCAGCGATCACAGGCCCTGCAGACCACGCACTGCTTCCACAAACTGCATCCATTCTTTCCTGTTTTGAGCCCGGTTCCTCAAGGTGTCTTCAATTCCCAGGGCAGCTAGATCCTTCGCCAGGACGTCCATCCAGCGCTGCCTTGGTCGTCCAATGGGGCGCTTGATGTTTGGTTTGCCCCCTAGTGCCATCTTCGCCTGTCTGCCATCTGGCATACGGGTTACATGCCCACCAGTTGTATACTTTTGCTCTTTATCTTCTGTAGGATAGTTTTTTATCGCATCAGAAGGTAGATTTCCTCGTTTTTCCTCCTCCCTCATTCTCCGTTATCTAAAAGTAGTCCACATATCTTCCTCATTACCTTTCTTTCAAATATTAATAGTTTTTCCCTTTCTCCCTTAGTAATGCCCCATGTTTCTGTACCGTACATCACTGCTGGGCATCTTACTGTGTTTTACATTTTCATCTTAGTGTTAACTGAGATGGATTTAGAGCCGAGCGTTTCTCTGAGGGGATGCATACTTTTCATTCCCACTGCTATTCTTTGCTTGATGTCCATTTTTATGTTGTTGTCCGTGGTAAACCAAGATCCCAAGTATTTGAACTGGTGTACTCTTTTGAACCTCTTGCCATCTAGCTCAAGAAATTCTTCCTGCTCTTGTCTTCCTCCTAATTGCATGACCTCTGTTTTGTGTCGATTCACTTTGGGCCCTACCTTCTTTTCTGGTACATTTCGTTCAACTTGTGCTTTGATTCACTTAGTAGTACTATGTCATCTGCATACGCGAGACAGTTGAAGTTACCGTTCATCTCTACTCCAGCCCACTCCTGTTGCCTACACATTACTTTCTCTAAGATGACATTGAACAGAACACACGAGACAGCATCCCCTTGTCTGAGACCTGTCTCAATCTCGACTGTTTCTGATGTGGCTCCTCGGAAACGTACTGCTGCCTTTGACAATTCCATACAAGCTTGCACCATACTCACTAGCTTCTCATGGCTTCTGAAGTCACAAATTGCATTATATAGGCTACTCCTGTGGATGCTGTCACATACCTTTATCATATTCCCAGTGATATTCCAAAAATTGTCGTAGTCTACGGACGTGATCTATTGTCGATCGGTTTGGTCGAAAGCCAGCTTGGTACACCTGTATGTTGTTCTCTATGAATGGTTGCAATTTTCTGGGGATAATGATGGACAGCATCTTGTACGTTACATTCAACAAGCTGATTTCTCTGTAGTTACCGCATTCCACTTTGCTTCCCTTCTTGTATATTCGGCATATTATAGCCAATTTCCATTCTTCCGGTAGTGTCTCCTTCTCCCATATCAACTGGATCATTTTGTATATCTGGAAGTGTAAGCTCTCACTTCCCTCCGTGATTAATTCTGATGTTATTCTGTCCTCCCCTGGGGCTTTGTTGTTTCTGAGTCCTTTGATTGCGATTTTCACGTCGTCTTCAATAACTTCCCGTTCTTCTTCATCTTTCCTTTCCTTTGTAGTGTTTGCAGTTACTATCTCATCTTGGTCAACAGTTCTGGAAAGCATTCTTTCCATCTTTCTACGGTTCTTTCACTGTCATTTATCAAGTTGCCGTTCTTATTTGTTATGAAATAAGTTGGGCTCTGAAACCCACGTTTCCGATTTTTTATGGATTGGAAGAATTGCCTTGAGTTCTTGTTTTGGCTCTCTGCCTCAACTTGTTATAGCAAACTGGTTAGATATATTCTCTTCTCTGCTCTTAGGATTCGCTTTGTCTCCCTTCTGATGTTGATAAAATGATACAAAAGTTACGAGTATTATCTATGCCACAGATTACACACCCCTCTGGCTCCTATCATTTCCTAGCAAAATCTCGATCGCGTTTCTTGATCCGATCACGAAACAATAACGGGTACACGTTTTGTGTGATATAACCAGTATTCTACAGAAAGACGTTACTTCGCTAACATCTTGAGTGAAACGTGTCCTTGCAGTGTGGCAACTCGGTTCGTTAGTGCCTATTACGATGCTCCAAACATTATGCGACAGGTTGCTTTTGAGTGGATGATCAGTGCAAACACTGATTGTGAGCTACTGTATTGCTAGCGTAATCTACAGTATGGAGTGCTGTGGCTACGGCCGTTCGGCGTGCCCTGGGTGCAGGTAGCTACGTGAACCGCGAGCCGCGCGCAGTAGTCAGCTGTCCGGCGAACGCTTAACGCGATTTGTCCCCGTTAGGCGTGATCGCGTTAGCCACACGTGCGCCTCACCGCAAATCAGACAATGCCACCTGCTGCCTGCCGCCAGCCTGCTGCGATGCGATGCGGCACGCCTCACGGACGGGTCGGTATGCCCCTGCGCGGCCTCACCTTCACCGCCGTCGTCGGTACGTGCGTGCGAACTCACCCAAACGCCAGATAGCTGTATTAGTCGGTCACTAATCTTGATCACGTCGAGCAGGAAATAGTAATCATTGTGATACATAATAGGAACGTACATGGTAACGCGGAATGGATAGAATGATAGCCGGCCACTGTGGCCGAGCCGTTCTAGGCCATTCCACGCTGCTGCTACGGTCGTAGGTTCGAATCCTACCTCGGGCATGGATGTGTGTGATCCTTACGTTAGTTAGGTTTAAGTAGTTCTACGTCTAGGGGACGATGACCTCAGATGTTAAGTCCCATAGTGCTTACAGCCATGTGAACCATTTTTATAGAATGATAAAATAAGATAAGAACTTTTAAATAAATCGACAATTTTATTGAAAAACACTTTGAAAATTAGGAGGAATACACATAATTGCTTACCGTATATAGCCTTTACTTGGCATCGAATATAACAACACATACGCTGGTGAGCCAAACCATTATGACTACTGGTGACCATTATGACCACTGTCCACCAGGAGGCTGAATGCCTCCTCGTGGTGTTGCGAGCAGGTGACGCAGTACGGAAAGAATGTAAGCGGAAGAGAGACGAATGGGCATCCATTATAGCGAAGATATGGGCCGCAAATAAGGAAATCTACTGATATAAGCAGTTTTGATAAAGGGCACGTTATTGAGGCACTGCAGCTTGGAATGAGAATCTATGAAACGGCGAACGTGATCACCTGTTGGCGTATTACGGTTTACTGTAGTGAGCACCTATGGAAAGTGGTTGAAGGACGATGAAATAAAGAGTAGGCCATAAGGTATTGGACGACCACCTCTCGAAACAAAACTTAGAGATCGTAGGATTCCCCACTACGTAATCCAGGGTAGTAGACGGTCTGCGGCGTATTTGACGATAGAGTACAATGCTGGTGCATGCACAAGTGTATCAGAGCACACAGTCCACAGGCCATTGTTGTCTATGGAGCTCCACATCACACGACCACTACGTGTTCCTATGTTGACCCAATGACATCGTCCGTTATGACTGCAGTGGGCACAGCGTCACAGAGCTTTCGCCGTGGATCAATCGAAACGTTTAATGTTACACCAGGTCGATGGCTGGGTCCTTTCACACTGTCAGCCAGGCGAATGGCTGCACAAAACATGCACCGCACCACAGATGCAGGCCGGTGAGGGCATAATTATGCTAAATTGTGCTAAGGGGTACATTGACCTGGGCTTATGTGTTGCCTATGGTAGTATCGAAGGCATCATGACAGCAGTGAATTATGTGAACATTACTGCCCACCACCTGCATCGGTTGATGCTGGAGTCTTCCCTTACGGCGATGATACCTTCCAGCATGGTAACGGTCCGTGTTGCAAGGTCAGGATCGTGCTACAGTGCTTCGAGGGACGTTATAGTGAACTCACATTGATCTCTTAACCAGCAAATGTGCCTGATCTTTAACCAGTGGAACATATACTACTGGCCATTAAAATTGCTAAACCAAGAAGAAATGCAGATGATAAACGGGTATTCATTGGACAAATATATTATACTAGAACTGACATGTGATTACATTTTCACGCAATTTGGGTGCATAGATCCTGAGATATCAGTACCCAGAACAACCATCTCTGGCCGTAATAACGGCCTTGATACGCCTGGGCATTGAGTCAAACAGAGCTTAGATGGCGCGTGCAGGTACAGCTGCCCATGCAGCTTCAACACGATACCACAGTTCATCAAGAGTAGTGGCTCGCGTATTGTGACGAGTCAGTTGCTCGGCCACCATTGACCAGACGTTTTCAATTGGTGAGAGATCTGGAGAATGTGCAGGCCAGGGCAGCAGTCGAACATTTTCTGTATCCAGAAAGGCCCGTACAGGACCTGCAACATGCGGTCGTGCATTATCCTGCTGAAATGTAGGGTTTCGCAGGGATCGAATGAAGGATAGAGCCACGGGCCGTAACACAACTGAAATGTAACGTTCACTGTTCAAAGTGCCGTCAATGCGAACAAGAGGTGACCGAGACGTGTAACCAATGGCACCCCATACCATCACGCCGGGTGATACGACAGTATCACGATGACGAATACACCCTTCCAATATGCGTTCACCGCGATGTCGCCGAACACGGACACGACCATGAAGATGCTGTAAACAGAGCCTGGATTCATCCGAAAAAATGACGTTTTGCCATTCGTGCACCCATCTTCGTCGTTGAGTACACCATCGCAGGCGCTCCTGTCTGTGATGCAGCGTTAAGGGTAACCGCAGCCATGGTGTCCGAGCTCATATTCCATGCTGCTGCTAACGTCGTCGAACTGTTCGTTCAGATGGTTTTTGTCTTGCAAACGTCCCCATCTGTTGACTCAGGGATCGAGACGTGGCTGCACGATCCGTTACAGTCATGCGGATAAGATGCCTGTCATCGCGACTGCTAGTGATACGAGGCCGTTGGGATCCAGCACGGCGTTCTGTATTACCCTCCTGAACCCACCGCTTTAATATTCTGCTATAGGATCTCGACCAACTCGGGCAGCAGTTTTGCGATGCGATGCACCGCAATCGCGATAGGCTACAATCTGACCTTTATCAAAGTCGGAAACGTGATGGTACGCATTTCTCCTCCTTACACGAGGCATCACAACAACGTTTCACCAGTCAACGCCGGTCAACTGCTGTTTATGTATGAGAAATCGACTGGAATCTTTCCTCATGTCAGCACGTTGTAGGCTTCGCCACCGGCGCCAACCTTGTGTATATGCTCTGAAAAGCTAATAATTTGCATATCGCTGCATCTTCTTCCTGTCGGTTAAATTTCACGTCTGTAGCACGTCATCTTCGTGGTGTAGCAATTTTAATGGCCAGTAGTGTATATCGGTAGCCAGCTGCGTGTCCGTAAACCACCTTACCGTAAGTCGCTGGAATTGCTCGACTTGTTCGTAGACATCCGGTACCACATGCTTCTGTATTCCTATCAAGGACCTAAAGAATCCATTCCAAGCATACTGTCTATTGCACTGCGTTTGGAAAGCATAAAAATTCAAATGGCTATAAGCGCTACCGGACTTAACAGCTGACGTCATCAGTCCCCTAGAGTTAGAATTGCTTAAACCTAACTAAACTAAGGACATCAGACACATCCATGCCCGAGGCAGGATTCGAACCTGCGATCGTAGTAGCAGCACGGTTCCGGACTGAAGCGCCTAGAACCGATCGTCCACAACGGCCGGCTGGAAAGCATAACAACACGCTATTAAACACGTGGTCATGTTTTGGTTCATCGGTGTAGATTAGTGGTCGTCAAAATTCTTTGGTAAACAGCCAATACTGATATTGTGAGGTGACACCTCGGGCCCCATATGTATCGATCTCATTCTGAGGTTCGATCAAAAGACTTCGGTTTGGGGGCGTTGCTGCAGCGTACGTGCAACGTAGCGAAACTCCGATGAGGGTATATAAGCACCGACATGTAGGCAAGAGATTGCTGTGATGTTTGCGTGCGCGTGAGAAATGCGGAAACGTGAACTAAGGCGACGCCATTACAAAATTGCGTCCAAACAGAACCAGAGCGCTGTTACTCTTTTCTTGGCTGCCGAAGGACAAACACGCGTAGCTAGCGATAGCAGAGTGAGGAATGCGTATGGGGCAGCATGTCCGGCGACAACCACCGTTGTGGAATGGTGCGCCAAGGAGTGCTGCTGCTTCATGATAACAGACGTCTCCATAGCGCAAATGTCGTAAAGAAGAAGCTGGCCGATTCAGGTGGGTGATACCCGAGTATCTGCCCCACAGTTCTGATCTCTGCTCATGCGATTATCTCTCCTACGGGCCCTTAGAAAAGTCTTGAAGGGTCAGCGATATCTGTCGGCAGAGAATGTGCAGCAGCAGTTACGGACTTCATCAAGCAGCAGAACTCAGTGTTTTACCAAATGGATATCGTGAACTTGTTGCGTCCGTGTGATGACTGCCTCAGTGCCCAGTGTGATTTTGTCTACTTAGTTACCGATTCTGGACTGTACTGCCTTCGAATGGAACCTTTTTGATCGTCCCTGATATTAACTGGTAACCTATATAAATTGATATGTTACGAGCTCCCAACAGATTAGTTATAGCAAGGGCGAGAAAAGTTGGCCGCCGGTCCCACGTACTGATCGTTAAAAGTCGACTCCATTCTCTGCACTTCCTTCCGACTGTTCTCTATTTTACATTGCTTCCACCCTCGGCTTCTTAAAATTGTTGACAAAGTGGTTGTATGACGAAGTGTTGTCCGTGTGAGCGGATGATACTTTAAGAACAGTAATCGCACTTATACATAAGTGCGTTATGAAGCACGAGACATGATGAGAAAAGTTTACTGACTGGTTTGAATGCTATTTTTTCCTACCCATTGTGTTCTGTTACAACAAACTAAACTAAAACTCCTCCCGAACAGGCCATGAAGACCCAACGGTACCGACCGGCCGCCGTGTCATCCTCAGCTCACAGGCGTCGCTGGATGCAGATATGGAGGTGCATGTGGTCAGCACATTGCTCTGTCGGCCATATGTGAGTTTACGTGACCGGAAACGCTACTTCTCAACCAAGTAGCTCCTCAGTTTGCGTCACAACGGCTGAGCGCACCCCGCTTACCGACAGCGCTCGGCAGACCAGTGGCCACACTTCAAAGTGCTAGCCGAGCCCCAGAGCGCTTGACGCGAACCGGTGTTACCACTGGGGCAAGAGCCTTAATTTAATTTCGTATTCCTTTCTACAAATATATGCTGCGTTTTAAGACTGTCGACCTATAATGTATATTCACGAACCCATGTTATTTCTGTCTTAAAATTTAAACCATAGCAGCTGATCGGTATAATTCGAGCGTACCTTTGAGCTGTTGGTACAGGAATGCAAACAATAAAACATTCCCCTTCTCACACCCTCTAATCACTCAGTGGCCGCGCTACTTACCCCTGTGCTCTTGTGTTATGCAGCCAACTTTGCTTAATTCACGGCCGAATTCACAAACGACAGTTAAAATTAAGCACGTCGTAAGATATTACCGTCTCTATATGTTTATTTGTTTGTGAGCAGGAGAACTACACTCTTAAGAATCTCCTAACTTTAATTGACGTTTCTGAATTCGGTTGTTAGCTGATAGATGCATATTGTTGTACAAGGTAAGTCAGAGAAGTTCGATGAATGTTCGGAAAATAAAGGAGAGATACAAACAAGATATCGATTTCTCTTTTTTTGAGTCATCGGTCTTCTGGCTCGTTTGATGGGCCTGACATGAATCCTTCTCCTGTGTCAACTCCTTCATCTCAGAACAGCACTTGCAACCTACGTCCTCAACTATTTGCTGTATGTTTTCAATCTCTGTCCACTTGTACAAATTTTGCGCTCTAGGGCTCCCTCTGGTACCATAGAAGTCATTCCCTTATGTCCTCACAGATGTCCTTTCTCCTTGTCAGTCTTTTCCACATATTCCTTTCCTCTCCAAATCTGCGCAGAACCTCCTCATTCTATACATTAGCAGTCGACAAATTTTCAACATTCCTCTTTAGCACCACATCCCAAATGCTTAGATTCTCTTCTGTTCCGGTTTTTCCACAGTCAACGTTTCACTACCATACAATACGCTGCTCCAAACGTATATTCTCAGAAATTTCTCCCCCAAATTAATGCCTATGTTTGATACTAATAGACTTCTCTCAGCCAGGAATGCTCTTTTTGCCAGTGCCAGTCTGCTTTTGATGTCCTCCTTGCTCTGTCCATCATTTGCTATTTTGCTACCTAGGAGAAGAATTCCTTCTGATGTTAAGTTTCTCGCTGTTCTCATTTCTACTACTTCTCATTACTTTCGTCTTTCTTCGATTTACTCTCAAACCACATTCTTTACTCATTAGATTGTTCATTTCATTCAGCAGATCATGTAATTCTTTTTCACATTCATAGCAATGTGATCAGCGAATCGTATCAGTGAGATCCTTCCAACTTGAATTTTAATCCGACTTCTTAAACTTTCTTCTATATTCGACATTGTTTCATTGATGTACAGATTGAACAGTTACGGCGAAAGACTACGTCCCTATCTTACACCCTTTTTAATCCGAGCACTTCGTTCTTGGTACCATAATTTCAATTACTGACAGTTTCCGTAACCTTGGAGATTTGCTCCTCAGTTTGGTCCTACGGAACTTGACGTGTAAATAAATAAATAAATACTTCTATTATTCCCTCTTGGTTGTTTTACATATTGCATATTACTGTCGCTCCCTGTAGATTATCCCTAATTTTCTCAGAATTTCGAACATCTTGCACCATTTTACATCGTCGAACGCTTTTTCCAGGTCGACAAACCGTATGAACGTGTCTTGATTTTTCTTTAGTCTTACCTCCATTATCAATGGCACTTTTAGAAATGCCCCTATGGTATCTTTACTTTTCCTAAATCCAAACTGATCGTCATCCAGCGCATCCTCAATTTTCTTTTCCATTCTCCTGCATATTATTCTTGTAAGTAACTTGGTTGCATGAGCTGTGACGCTGATTGTACGATAATTTATCGCGCATGTCAGCTCTTGCAGTCTTCGGAATTTCGCGGATGATATTTTTTAGAAAGTCAAACGAAATACTGCCGGATATACATTCTAGAGACCTACGTCAGTAGTTGTTTTGTTGTCACTTCCCCAGTGAGTTTAAAAATTCTGATCGAATGTTATCTACCTCTTCTGCCTTATTTGATAGTCGTCCAAAGCGCTCTTAAATTCTGATTCTAATACCACACACCCTAACTCTTCTAAATCGACTAATGTTTGTTATTCTATTACACAGACAAATCTACGCCTCAAAGAGGCCTTCAATGTACTCTTTCCACCTGTTCGCTCTCTCCTCCGAATCTGTCAGTGGAATTCCTGTTGTACTCTAAACCCTTGCTTTTCATTTCACTGTATGTTGTTTTGACTTTCGTATATGGTGAGTCAGTTCTTCCAACAATCATATCTTCTTCGATTTGTTCACATGTTTGCTGCAACCATTTCGTTTTATTGTTAGCTTCCCTACACTTTCTACTTATTTCATTCCTCAGAGACTTTCATTTCTGCATTCCTGAATTTCACCGAAATTTTTGTACGTTCATCCTTCATCAATCAACTGAAGTATTTCTTCTGTTACCTGTGGTTTCTTCGTAGCTACCCCCTTTGTACCTATGTTTTTCTTTGCAACTTCGATGATTACACTTTTTGGAAATGACCATTGGTCTTTAACTGTACTGAGCTATTCGTTATTTCTGTGTCTATAGCCATAGAAAACTTGAAGCGTATCACGTAATTTCTTAGTATATCTATATCCCACCGTTTTGCGTATTGATTCCTTACTAATCTCTTAAATTTCAGCCTACTCTTCATCACTACTAAATTGGGGCTCGAGTCTATATCGGCTCATTGACACGCCTTACAATCCAGTATCTGATTTCGGAATCTCTGTTTGACCATGATGTAATGTAATAGAAATCGTCTCATATCACCCGGTCTTTTCCAAGTATACCTGCTTTTCTTGTGATTCATGACCAGAGTATTCTCTATTACTAGCTGAAATTTGTTAGAGAACACAATTAGTCTTTATCCTCTCTTATTTTTTATCCCAATCCCATATTCTCATGTAACATTTTCTTCTATTCCGTCCCCTACGCCGCCCGGAGTGGCCGAGAGGTTCTAGGCGCTACAGTCTTGAACTGCGCGACCGCTACGGTCGCAGGTTCGAGTCCTCCCTCGGGCATGGATGTGTGTGATGTCCTTAGGTTAGTTAGGTTTAAGTAGTTCGACCGCTACGGTCGCAGGTTCGAATCCTCCCTCGGGCATGGATGTGTGTGATGTCCTTAGGTTAGTTAGGTTTAAGTAGTTCTAAGTTCTAGGGGACTGATGACCACTCCAGTTAAGTCCCATAGTGCTCAGAGCCATTTGAACCAACCTTCCCCTACAACTGCAATCCATTCCCCCATGACTATTAGATTGTCATCTGCCTATACGTAGTGTATTACTGTTTCAGTATTCTCACACACTTCGTCTTCAGGCTGCGAAGTCGGCATGTATACTTAAACTATTGTTGTCGGTGTTGGTTCGCTGTCGATTCTGGTAAGATTGACCCTATCACTGAACTGCCATATTTCCTAGTCATAACGAATCCTACTGCCGCTGTACCATTTTCTGCCGCTGTTGATAAGCCTATATTCAGAAGATAAGCCCGAAGTCTTCGGCCACCAATCCTGTTAATGAAAATCTAAGCGGTGGTGGGTATTGAACCTGAGACTTATGACGCTTTTATTGCTAATAAAAAACACTATCCCTACACCTTAACTGGCCATGAGAGTAATCACTATTAGCTGGAAGGAACTTGTGATGACGGTTGTAAAGCTGTACTAAGTGTCAGCAAATGCACGTTTTGGAACTGCTCGAAACATCGTGGTTGCACGTTATTTGAAGCCCGCAACGTCTACATGCCCATGTTTCTCGCTCAAGGTAATGTGACTTTTCTTTAACACCATCTTTTTCTCCAGATACTGTGCCGGTTGACTTCTTTATGTTTCCACGCCTTAAATTAGCCTTGGAAAGGCTTGCGTTTCGCATATGTCGTGCGTGACCACGATTCTTTGAGTGATATCACAAGAAGCATTTTCTGAGACTTACTAACAGCTTTACAGTCGATGTCGTAAGTGTGTTGTAGTTGCCGGCCGCGGTGGTCTAGTGGTTCTAGGCGCGCAGTCCGGAACCGCGCTACTGCTACGGTCGCAGGTTCGAATTCTGCCTCGGGCATGGATGTGTCTGATGTCCTTAGGTTAGTTAGGTTTAAGTACTTATAAGTTCTAGGGGACTGATGACCACAGATGTTAAGTCCCATAGTGCTCAGAGCCATTTTTTTGTGTTGTAGTTACAGATGATTACTCTGAAGGCAGGTAGAGTATCCTTTGATTCCAACTTCTGGTTCCTTATATTTTCCGATGCGCTTTGTAAAATACACCTGACAAGTGTGCGACGCAAGAATAATTGATTCCTTCTACGTGCTACACGCGAGTGGCAGTTACACGACCATTGATATAGATAGTCTAACTTCCGTTCCCTGCTTTCTCTAGGTGCCGAAGGAATGCTTCTACAACTTGTAGCGTATACTTGACTCTTCAGGTAGTGAGAGGCAGTAAAATCAGGTACTCGTACTGACGAATGAATGTCTCAAAATCCGGAAAACAGGTTAATGACGCTACAAGATATTCATGTGCTGGTGGGCCGTATGAGCTGTTGCCCAGAACTGTTGGAACCAAATGTAGTTGTTCAGTGTTGGAAGGAGGAAATCGTTTAAAATTTAGGCATAGCGATCGCTTGTAGTCTCTACTGCACGACCATGAAGATCCTCAAAATTTAAGCACAAATGTTGCAAAACAAGGCCGCTCTGCGTCCCACAGTCACACGTGCCCAGTGCAGGAGTTTCCCATGCAGCTGACGAGGACAAACTTTGTTACTGGCTCCTAGTATCTGTAATTCTGTTTATTTGCACTACTGTAAGACGGGGTCATATCGACGGAATTTTAGTATTCTTTGAGGTAGCTTCCCAAAGAATATTAAATTAAGGCGACGAAAAGTGCATGGCAATGAAGAATAATTTGATCAAAAAACCTGAACCTCAACTATTATTTAAGTAACCTGATCCTAACAAATAAAACAGTCAGATGTTACCCTCTGTGATGGGGTATTTCGGACGATCACGGGATTTCAATACAAAGTCCTATATTTCCCTCTAACTGGGTAATTCAGGGAACAAACTAACTTTTCAAAAAGTTCTCATGCTTATAAAAAAGTGAGTAGAGAAAATTTTGCAGGTGGTTACAAGATATTTCACATGTGTTCAGAAAACATTTGGCACTAGTAACCCACTTATTGCCGTTTAATGTTTCAGGCAGTCGGATCGTTAATATTTCAGAGCGACACGGTAAGAATGAAGGCGTCCTTTCGGTTCGTGACCTGTTATAAGAAGAACCGTTTCCCTCTTCGTCTTTTGCAAGTGAGACATCGTTTCTCTATGTCGGCCTACCTTACATCATCAGAGATAAAAGCACAATTTAAAACTCTTAAAATAGCATGGACAAATGCTTTCTCTTCAATGGTGCTAAAGACAGAAGGCATTCCAGTCATTCCAGATTTTGCATTATTAACTTTACTCTCTTAAGTTGAGCGTTGTATGTTAAATTCGCTTGAGGCCTTTAGTTCACCTGATTTTAACAGCTGTGACGGCCTTCTCATGATTTTGAAGGTCATAATTGCACCACGGTAGAGCACTACGCCTCATTTTATAATCTGTGGCTTCTACATCTACATGGATACTCTGCAAATCACACTTAAGAGCCTGGCAGAGGGTTCATTGAACCACTTTCACTATAATTCTCTGTTGTTCCAACCTCGAACAGCGCCCGGATAAAGCGAACTCCTATATCTTTCCGCGAGGACTGTGATTCCCTTATTTTATTTTTACGGTCGTTATTCCCTATGCAGGTCGGACGTTCCCAAACTCGTTTTCTCTGGTTCTCGGAGTTCGATTTGAAGCAAATCCAGCACATCATCAAAATTTTGCGACCAGCCAAATACGACCATGTAAATGACGATATGAAAGTTTCAGGTTCCCATTGCATCAGGACCGTAAGCACTACATTCAATACATCCAACAGAAGTCAATTAATAACTAGACAGCTGCTTTGTTCTTTCATTATCATAAGGAAAGCATTTAATTTAAATTAATTCAGTTTATATATGAGGAACTGTGAGCAGATGGCACGCGTTTGTTGATTGTGACTAAGCGCTATGGGCACATGTAAAGGACTGTTACGAAAAAAGAAGATGTGTATCACGTTTATTGAAGATATTAGGGAAGATTACAAAGAGGCTGTTGGAGGTAGTACTTTATTATTAATGAATTCCTCAAAAGTAGAAGATATTTACATGTTGATATCAGTGAATCAAACATGTTACTATACTATATCAATCACGTTTGCAGGTAATCAGAAGGCAGAACTAGTCGAAGTTTTGAGATTCAACGCTAACATGTTTGCAAAGATGGCGCGTCATTTGTATGTCTTCCATTGCGAACTAAAAGACGAAGGGCATGTATCATCCAACATTAAACAGTACTCATAACCAACAGGTAAACGCAATGCCATTGAAACAGTAGTGAAAGTATACTACTGAATGATATCATCGAAAGGGACCGACATGTAATTTTGGAAGGACGCTTACAAAAAATGTAGGGGAATGAATTATTTGTCGACTGTGTTTTACCAGATGCTATTGGAAGTTTGTGCTTTGAGGAACCAATAGACAGTAATTTTGCGTAACGGCAACTGTCATCCCTTTAAGGTGATGCCATTTGGCCGTATGTCCATGCGAGTCCTTGAGAAAATTGTAGGATAAATTTGACATTTTTTTCTGACCTTGTTCCACGGATATTTAAAATTTCTTGCTACATAGCATTATGGTGTTTATGTCACCACTAAAAGCCAATTTATACGACATAGTTATTTTAAGGTGGACGAATTCATTAATGTATGTCGTATGATAACAATACATCAACCATGGAATCTAACTATACGATGTATCATGTCATTAGTGCCCGTGTGAGCTTGAGTACCAGGACGGTATTGATACACTATTCTAAATGATGAATGCCGAGTACGAAAACGAGGAGAATCTTTAGCTGCTATCTGACTCGAACTGCATCTTCAGAAAACTTTAAATTCTAACAGCCATATCACAGAAATATTAAAAATGTAGTATGGTTATTAAAATTTGTGCCGAGAAAGGGCATGAAAATATTACAAGATTTGTGGAGCTTTGAAAAAAAAAATGTCACTCAGAATCTGGGACATTTCAAATTCAAATGACTAATCTTATAAGCAGAGCTTAATTCGCAAAAAAGTTGGATCAATTTTTTAAGACTAGTCTTTGTGATCAACTAAGTGCCAAAGGCTCTTTGACACAAGAACTATTAGCTACAGAGCGCGCTATGAAGTTAACCATGTTGTACCCGCGAAGAAAAGTAAACAGTAGCAACATTATTAAAGATTTGCAATCGGATTTTGTAGTCAGAGTGATTGAAAATGTGTGTGGCGATAGGTCCCAATGCAAAACCCATAGCTGCGTGACGAATGCCTGTGTACAAGGCCACAATCATAAGTCATAATCGTCTTATTTTGCGTGAGTCGTGAACAAGACTCATCCGACCCGGCTGCTACACTAGTCACGACTCAGTCAATCGCGCTACCCTAAATAATCGATTGCTCCCCCTCCTCTTCCCCTCCCCCCGCCCATCACAATCCAACCGAGTTATAGTACGTCATCACCCTTTTCTGTCCCCAGTAGACGACTTACGTGTAACTATAGAACCCCAGATTTTATTCAACAACGACCCTGCATGAAAGTAATACGTCTGTCCCAGCTTCTGACGTAATACCAAATAGATTCTTCATGAAAATCATCTCTTTTTACGTCGTCTTTATCAACGGATTTTACAGTTCACTGTGCTATCTGCCAAACTAAATTACGAGCGGTGTTCAATAAGTACCGTAACACATTTCCTTTATCGACAAATTTCGATCGGAAAATGCAGAATTTTTTGGGGAACACTGTGAAATGTTCCCACTTCAGCGCCTATAGTTTTAAGAAGTTCCAATTGGCGCTAAACGTAACCTTCAAAATGGCCTATGTAACAGAGATGTTTTCCAAGCAAAGAGCTGTCATTGTGTTTCTTTCGGCAGAAAACCAGTGCATCGCACATAGTCATAGCCGCTAAGGGAATGTCTACGTAGACCTGGCAGTGAGAAAAGCACGCAAAGTCGGTGGGCGAGGCATGTATCATCATCGCAGCAAGGTCGCGCAAACTTATCCCATCTCCCGTGAGTGATGCCTGTAATGTTGAAACGTGCGGACACTTTCATTTGAGGTCATCGACGGATCACAATCAAACACCTCGCTGCCCAACTAGACGACTCTGTTGGTAGTATTGACACACTCGTTTACCTTTGGTGTACTCAAATGTGTGCGAGCCTGCTAACAGAAGACCATAAGCAGCAACGACGGACCATCTCTGTGGAATTGCTTGCTCTTTGCGTGGCTGATCGTGACAATTCTTTGTCGAACATCATCACAGGCAACGAAACATAGGTTCGTCACTTCGAAACGGAAACAAAACGGCAATTCATAGAGTGACGCCACACCACCTCTCCACTGAAGAAAAAGTTCAAAGGCGCACACTCAGCCCTTAATGTCATGGCGACGGTCTTCTGGGTTATTCTTTTTAATGTAATCCCTCACGGTGCACATTCAACTCGGTTGGGCTATTCTAAGGACGCAACCTGCAGAAAGTTGTGCGTGGATAGTGGGGAGGTTACTGGTGCTGCAAGACGTTCGATCTGACGTCGACTAGTAGAGTGGTAACATGTGGGCACACAGGACCTCCCATTAAACCAGCGTAAAGCCATCACACTAAACGAATATTGTGTTGAAAAAAGTTTAGTAGCCAAAAGAGTGGGCAATAATGCGGTGTACTGGAATCCTGAACGGAAACAACCTATTTCAGAAAGAAATGTGTTCCACTACTTACTGAAAGCCCCTAGTACCAAATGTCACCAATATGAACAATGAAACACCCTACAAAATCATTGTGTATTTCATACGTGTCAATCAGTTGTCTGCGACAGGGGCCATGTGCCAATTATCATCTGTGATGCATGCGCAGTGACCTCTCTACTACGTCTTGCAATCACGTTGTTTTGTCGCCTCAGAGAATAAAGAGTCATGCCTTCACAAGCAGGAGTCATTGTTTCGTCTTGACACTAGATAAAAAGTCCTTAGCCGAAACAGTGGAACGAAAATGTTTTTTCAGATGCAGGAAAGAAAAATAATCAAATATGGTTCCAATAGCTCTAAGCACTATGGGATTTAACATCCGAGGTCATCAATCCCCTAGAACGTAGAACTACTTAAACTTAACTAACCTAAGGACATCACACACACCCATGCCCGAAGCAGGATTCGAACGCGCGACCGTCGCAACAGCGTGGTTGTGGACTGAAGCGGCTAGAACTGCTCTGCCACAGCGGCCGGAAATAATGAAATACCTTTAGTAAATGATATTCATACTTCGGTTGTAGGAGATGGCACAGTGTGTAAGATCTTAAGCTCGTCTTCGGGAGGACAGACCTCAAACTGTATCCAGAAAAATGTTTAATGCGTCTGCTGTATCTAATCTTATCGATTTTTAAGTACCGTTAATACATTTTTCACTTGCACTTGACTGACGCACATAATTTTTAACGATGTTCAACTTACTTGTAGAAACTGTAACTGCGTTGTGTTTACTTCGTGTCAGCATCATAAAAGAGTGTGACAAGCAGAAAATGAGGGATAATACCATGCAAGTTATTTTCGTATGTGACCGGAGGGCAGCGTGAAAATTCCGCTTTCATGGCGCTTGCTCGTGTGGGTTGTGAACGAAGAGAAAGACAATATCGCGTCGTTAGAGCAAACAACAAATGTCGATTTGTGTTCGATACAACGTGTATTTTCCGGAGGAGAAAAGAAATGCTGTTCTGCGATTGTGTTCTGTTGCCAATGGCCCGACGCTGCGTTTCCGTTCCAAACACGTTATAATCACTGCGAGCTCGGCTTTCTGGTAAATAATGACTTCGGCAGGTGACAGTAATAACTAGGTGGTTGGACACAATGCATTCTCGCATTTCCGGCGGATTTGCGTGGTATTACACGCGTGAATATATCGTGCGAAATTCCGCAAAACGAGTCAGGAAGCGTTGCGAGTTTGCAGCGGTTTGTTTAATAGGTGAAGCCATTATTTAATGGAGGCCGAAAAAATTTTCCGAGGTTATTCCAGCGCAGCTGCGGCAGAAAAGCGTTCGTAGCAAATTTATAAATGCCACAATTTAGACTGTCAAATATAATTACTCCTAATTGACGAAATCGCGTCCGTGCCGTCGTAATAACCTTCAGAATCGGTTTAGAGCAGCAAATTTATTATGGTTTATTGGTGCAATTAACTGCGTGATTATTTTAGTAAACTATAGTCTCAGTCGTTTCGCAGGGCCAACAGAGTCTGCACTGTATGGGATTAAATGTGTACCACGCTGTGGTGCACTGTCAGCGACAGATACGTGTATCCCGGACATATGGAGAATAAGCCGGATCGTCGAGAGCTCACACCGATACATAAATTCAGTTAAGATCTGTGTAATTACCTTGATACATTGAAGCTGCCGTAACATTTTGCACTAGGGCCTGGATTCATTAATTGCGTTCATCTTTTTATTGGGAAAAAGTTAGCCCCTCTACTAATCATTTGGACAGTTTTCAATACGTTAATGAAAAAACTAGTAATGAAATTGCTTCTGTTGTTCATGAGTAACCTATAAATACCGTGAAGTGTCTCTGACAGCCATTGTTAACTGAACACTTCCATAGTCCTGAAGAGAAAGACACACGACAGATAACTGCGCCTTTTCGAATGAAGTGCATTGGAATAACCTTATCCTTCATCTGGTAAAAGTTGCGAAAATACAACTTTTCTCGTACACGATGAAGCTTCTTCTTTCAACTGTATAAGTGATAGTCAACTGAAACATAGTTTTCATTATATTAGAAATATATCTGATGACTAGATGAATCCGAAAAGTAGCACTGTAGACTTACCTCGCAATTGAGTGATAGGTAACAACTTATTTGTTGATATAAGGGGCAGTCCTGATGCTTTGAACAAGGGTAGTGGTGTCACGGAATCATTCTTAGGTATGTCCGAGGCATTCTATTCTGCTAATCACAGGAGTGTATTAAATAAGCTAGAATAAATCTGAAATGAGGAGTGTAGCTAACTATTGGCTCCGTTCATACCTAACAGAGGGGCCACAAAGAGTAGAGATAACATGAACCTCAAATAATGCTAACCTTTTAGTTAAACACTTGCTACCATAAAAATGCAGTAATTTTGGCTTTCCTCTGGGTAGAACACTAGCACCAATTTCGGTGTTCCTGATAGACGTCAGCAGCTTTTTCCAGTAGTTTTAGTCGTGGCTAAGCAATTGTTTTTGGGGATGGAAGAAAAATTATAGCGATGGTTTTAAGACTCCTTGTAGAAAAAGACAATGAAAACCTCAATGACAATTTGTCAGTACATAATAAAGTACCGCTCAACTTAAGGAAAACAAATGCCACAAATTACAGTCTGAAATTGGGAAATGACACCATTAAATTAAATGTGTAGATGGCAGCAGTAAAGAATTTTGATCAAACACTAAATATCTACTAATGAATATTGATAGTTAGTTAAGGTGGAGTGAATACACAAATAGTTTCGAACAGAATGCGATCAGCGTGTTATGACCCTAGTCCCGTCGTCAGTGTGTAACAGTCAGTTAAAAATTGTTTATATGTTCATTCACTTCTGAGCTATTGACCTAACTTAAGGAATATGCGGTGAAAGTACGAAAGTAGTTTTCAAACTACAGGAAAGGGCCATAACAGTACCAAACTACGGGAAAACATCATCAGAGAATAATAGCAGCCTGGCTCGTTGGAAATATCTTATCATAAGGGTGAGAATTTCACTAATTCATGTGGGTACATTTGTCAATCAGTTGCAAGTCTGAAATTGGGAAATGACACCATTAAATTAAATGTGTAGATGGCAGCAGTAAAGAATTTTGATCAAACACTAAATATCTACTAATGAATATTGATAGTTAGTTAAGGTGGAGTGAATACACAAATAGTTTCGAACAGAATGCGATCAGCGTGTTATGACCCTAGTCCCGTCGTCAGTGTGTAACAGTCAGTTAAAAATTGTTTATATGTTCATTCACTTCTGAGCTATTGACCTAACTTAAGGAATATGCGGTGAAAGTACGAAAGTAGTTTTCAAACTACAGGAAAGGGCCATAACAGTACCAAACTACGGGAAAACATCATCAGAGAATAATAGCAGCCTGGCTCGTTGGAAATATCTTATCATAAGGGTGAGAATTTCACTAATTCATGTGGGTACATTTGTCAATCAGTTGCAAACATAAAAAGTAATATTCGTAACTGCTAAACACACACCTCTACTTATGACCCTGTAACTAGATCTACAGCGAGCTTCCCAAGAGAGAATAAAGATAAACTCAAACCAACATTTACTATGAAGGAATAACCCGTTAAATACTCAGATAACACAGAATAGTTATGGTAAAAACGTTATACAGATAAATAACAGTAAAACGCCTCTGTAATTTCACAATACACTTTTCGACGGCTATGTTTTTGTTTTCTTGGAACACTGTACACCGAAATTCTGCACTTGTGAGTACTAACGTCTTTCTGAGATCCACATGTCACTCCTTATGGACACTGGCGCAATAATTACACAAGAAAGTGGGAAATTACGGCACGCGAAATGTAAACCAAACATTAGCGGTAAGGTCCTGATGTCAACTGATAGTTATATATGAAGAGTGTAGTGTGTCATGCGCACGATTTTGGAGAATGAATGAACAGTGCAGCACTATCATCTTACATAGTGCAATGACTTTTTTGCAAATAGGTGTGAGCAAGCTATTTAGTGCAATGATTTTTTTGCAAGTAAGTGTGAGCAAGCTACTGTTGTGTTAGTAACACTTTTTTAGCGCAGCTATCAGAAGCCTGGCTGTTAGGAAGTGACTTTCTACTTTTAGCTTTCGACATACAAGTATCATGGGCTATAGTTGTAGTGATTTCACAATATATTAACTTACTTTGCAGTACTTAAGTGTTGTTTCATTGTCATTTAACCAGCCCACGTATTTATTTCATTCTTCATTAGTACTATGATTTTCATTTTTCAGCGTTTCTCTCAGGGAAGACGAACATTTGGATGTAGCACCGATCCGCCATTGGCGTGATTCCATTAGTAATTTACAATATCCATTCTTATTATGTCTTCAGAGCCTGTAGTCATTTATAAAAGAAATCCGAGTATTTTTTTCTTCAATCAAATCCCATAGAGCGACAAACTAACCGCAAATTACTAATTCCGAAGTTCAGTCGGTCCACATCGTCTGTTGCACCACCATCATCGCCAATCTCCATTCCGGTAGCGAAATCCTAAAACATTTAAGTTGGCGGAGATTTCGCCAATTTACACTGGCACGGTTATTAAATAATGTGAGTTGCATGTAATTGTCATTGTTTTCATTTTACTGACCGTTTGTCTTTTTCATATTTTTCATGGTCAAGCTATCGCTCATACTAATACTGCTTGAATGTATAAAAAAAGCCTTAACATGAACATCTAGAAAGAGAAAAAGAGCAAATCAAGTATTAAAAGAAACCATTAATAGTACGGAATCAGAATGAATGTGCACTTACGGCAAGACAAATTCATTATTGCACTTTCCTACTCGGAGTAGTATGTGCTTGGCTGGGATCTTATGCTTGTTTATTTAAACATAGCAGCAGTACATTGCTTTTGCAGCTTGGTTAGTAGCACAACACATTAGTTAGTAGTACAACACATTACAGTGCACTAACAGTAACGAAGTAACAATACGCAGTTTAGCTGCTACATGGTAGACGATTTTGTTGCATCTCGCGTGTAATGGCGTATTCCATTATTGAGATAAATTCAATCAATATTGTGGCTATCCAGTAGCGGTGTCGGTATTTTCATTGCCAGTTAATGTCACTTATTCAAAAAACGCTTTATTGCGATTCATCAATCTTTTGTTATCATGGTGTAAACTGACTAAAAGCGGGAAGTGTCGGACACTAATGTAAGTTCCTCATCGTCAAACGAAGAAAGTAACGACATCGAAATTAGCGAAAACATGGAAGATATTAACGCTGCTGTGAGTGAATCCAATATGCATTCCGAAAATTCCACAGTAAAACAAGATGTGAAATCATCCACTGGTAACGAAAAGATCGCGAACGCAATGGTTCGGTCTTCTGCCGATTCTACATTCCCGCCAGCACAAGCTTTCAGCGGAACAAATGTTGCAAAAACTATTAAGCAGTATGATCGCTAAAGACCATATGACTAAATTAAAAAATGAAATAAATGGAAAAATGTCCAGCCTTGAAAATAATAGAATAAAACTGAAATGACCACTCATCTATCCGCTCTGATATTAATATGTCCACCCTTAAAGACAAAATAAAAACGGAAATATAAACAGAAATGGTCACCTTCAAAGATGAAATAAGAAGTGAAACTGGTACGATGGTATCGGCTGAAATGGTCACAAACTCCAATGAGGTAACATTAAATTTTACCACTCAACTTTCAGAACTCTCATCGAGTGCAGCTAATCCCCAGACACGGATTTAAATCGTACACAAACAGACAGAATACTAAATGTATGTTTTCTCTATCCTACTATCTGACGTGGCAGAACTAGTCGATTTTTGCAATAATGCAGAAAAATTAGAAAATTGTTTTTGCATCCTGCCATTAGTAGATGACGATGTGCTCAGTGAAAGTGAAAATGTTTTCTCAGTTTCCTCAGACAAATGGTATGCAAGTGAACAGTTGTCACAAAATAAATTTGTGAGGTATATGAACTTTGTCACTCTTGCGAAGAAATTTAGAAGGATTTAAATAAAAAAGGCACCATAATGGCCATGCAATTTCATGAAAGCAATGCAACGTGAACCGAATTTTCACACATTTAGTACAAGTCCTTACTTACATCCGTTCTACGACGTGTATACAAATTTCAGAGGTGTTTTACCAAACACGATGATGGATCATAACCATCCCCATTCTGCTGTTTTGTGTGCTAGATGTCCATCAGATGGAGGGTGCCAATCCTTCATGGGTATTTTTGCTATGTACAGTACAGAACGACACATTAGTCAGTCAGTATAGTACTATACTCGACTGCACGTAGTCATTCACAACCAAATGTTCTACAGATGCTTTGCGTTCGTTCTGTTTTTTTTTTAATTTTATTTTGTTTATTTATTTATTCATATTTTTGCATGTGTGTGTCTGTGCGTGTGGGCAGAAACTGAGGAGCAGTTCAAGATGAAGAGGGGCCATCTAAAAAACAGTGCTGGAGTTCTTGTTGTGTGGGATCGTTAACAGATAGGTTCAAAAAGGTGACTCGTTTCGAGATATGAGAGTGGCACGAATATGATTCACCAGTGGCTGTAATCATTAAAAGACATCTCTACAGGATAAAAGGCAAGTATGTGGTAGAATGGATAGACTTGATTCCAAATCACAGACACCATTTCTAGCCTAAAGCATAACACTATCAGCAACACGTGTGTGCCTTTAGATTCAAGACTGCTTTTTATGAAGGTGACGGTAACATAGTTGCTACGATTATACGGTCATGTTTTTAATAGCACGGTCCTTAGACGAAATGTATGGTGTGGGCAGCAGAATCACTCTCCGGTCATTTTCATATGTCAGTTCTCAATAGTAGTACTCACAAAGAACATCTTCTTCCTTCCAAGGATTCCCATTTTACCTACCTGTTGAGTATAATCCGACTATTGAAAAAAAAATTAATCGCCATGCAAAATAACTCTCATGATCAATGAAATTACTTGGCCTATCAAACTGATGTCTAGGACGTTCCACCTTATGGGTGGAGGAGAAGGTAAGGGCACCACGGGATGATTCTTGACAGGAAATTCTTTGTTCTTCCTTTATTATTGTTGTGGCGATATTTTTTAACGAAATGTCGATCTCCCACCTACACAGGGCAAGACAGGCTCTCACGATTTGTTTCATAAATGCTAGTATGATATAGTATCGCATTGGTAAAATGGGACCTGTCACAGTGTACAATACTGCTATGTCCTCTTGAATTATAGCTTGCTGTCAAACATAAAATGAATGTGTTTTGTTCTGACAAGTGAGCTAATGGGGTGAAAGATTGCATTCTCTAACGTTGTTTCACATGTCTGAAATGTCTGTAATACACATGTAATCATCTGTCATTGGCAGCGGTGCAATTCTATGGATGTCACAAAATAATAAAATGTGGATGTATCCTGCAGTTGAATGTAAAACTATACCACTTTTGCCCATAAAACTAAAAGAAAATTGACTGTGCCTATTTTTGTGGAAAAAGAATATTTATTATCATCGTGTTTATGTTTTCCATTTTTAATAGTTGCTTTATTACAGGAGTCGCATTGATATTAAGTAAAAATGTTACAGCGCAGTGCTCGGAATGGCTTGGTGGCGCAGTTCCGTAACAGGTCGCAGCTGTCCCTTTAGACAAACAACCTGTGGTAAGAATAGACCTGATTTATCACGGTCGTGTTCTGAGGGATGTCAGTCTCAGACTATATTGTATATGGAGCTTTTGTCGGCGACGATAACACTGACTGCCCAGCAGCGTTCTCGCCAGAGCTCATTGTACTCAGGACGCTGCGGCGTGAGGCTATGGTTGCTTTAGGCGGATGGCCTCCTGTTTTCCAGCAGCAGACTTCTGAAAATGCCATGTCGAACATTCTCCAGAGGGGCAGGGTGGTGCCACTACATTCCCTTTTGTACTATGGGGCGCCACCTTAAGGCACGCCATGTGCCGTGAACAGCCGCAGAGGTTAGCAAAGACCTGGTGTGACCAGTGACTGCAGAGAGGCTGCAGAAAAACAGCAAAGCACTTTGTAGAACAGCTGGCTGTTTGTAGATGCCGATGTCCTCCATGTAGGTAGATGGAGGGAGGGAGGGGTGACTTAGGGAGGGGGAGAGATGATGGGTGAGGGGCCTCAATTGTCAGTAGTTTGTGATTGTAAATCAAGGAAAACGCACGTTCAGCTACCCTCTGCTGTCTTTTAGGACTACGATTGTCTCCAGTAATCGTATTGCATTATGACCAGTTCATTATGAGTGCTGGTTGTTTCATGACAATTCGGAAGTGTAATTAGAACTGTGATGCATTTTTCGCATCAGTTGTGGTACTTTGTATTGGCTTCAGTTACCTGGCTGCAGGGTGTTTTTCATGTAGTTGTCTGTAGCGGACTCTGACGTCAAACATCACTAGATACTGTCCTCAGCTGTATGCTTACAGGTAATACACTTTTAAAACTCCGCTCTATCCAACACCAGCATCTCATCAGTAGAACATATTTACCACTAAAAAGAATAAATATAGTACCACATATCCCAGCCTTTTTTCCCCCGCCAGCTTGTAGGTGTAGGGTAAAGTTCGAGTGTGTTTGTCACTAGCTTCGAGTGGTATTGCGAATTTTTTTTTTCCAACGGGGTAGCAACAGTTGTAAGGCACCGTCATTGCAATTTTAGGGCGTCCTTGTGTAGCGCGATTCATATGTAATAAGGCCCCATTTTTATGATTTATTATGTAATTAAGACTGATCTTTGCATCAGTTTCCTGACAAAAATAAATAAATTACGCTAACCTAACCTTTCTCTCCTGCATCTATGCCTGGGGGGTGCACTTGGGCTTTCCACGCAGCAGAATCAGGGTTTGAGTCCCGGAAAGCGCACGGCCATTTTTAATCTCCCGTCGATTCCAAGCTCCTCTGGTGCTATAATTATGTTAGGAGGCAGCACTTGAGCTTTCCGTCTAGGAGGACCAGCCTTTGCGTTTGATTCCCAAAAATAGTGCTACCATTTTTAATTTTCCCCCGTTCCTGGATTAGTTGTGGGGTGGGACATCAGCATAAACCTGGGAGAAAAGTACTCCCATCAAAATGTTAAATTTCCGCCAAAATTCGAAATTCCCGCCAAAATTCGAATTTTTCACTAATAGACTAGGGTATAGGAAGAGAAGGATGACGAAGGGGAGGGGGCTGTGGCCCGTGTGCAGACTGACAGAAACACATGATATCATCTGGTGGTGGGGACGGATGTCGTTAGGGTCAGGAGGGCATGGTCGGGGTTCGGATTGAATTAATTGAGCAATTTAGTTAATTTGCATATCAATTTGATATCAAATGTGTTCTCATGTGCCAGCCGGTGTGGCCTTGCGGTTCTAGGCGCTTCAGTCTAGAATCGCGTGACCGCTACGGTCGCAGGTTCGAATCCTGCCTCGGGCATGGATGTGTGTGATGTCCTTAGGTTAGTTAGGTTTAAGTAGTTCTAAGTTCTAGGGGACTGATGACCACGGATGTTAAGTCCCATAGTGCACAGAGCCATTTGAACCATTTTTTGTTCTCATGCCCCCATCATACTACTACTTACCTCATCCTGCACTCTTACTACCACACGACGATCAAAGTAAAGTTTCAGGCCAAACATCCATGACCATAAGCCTTTGAAGTTCAACAGTTAATACGAGAGGATCTGCGTGTGCATCCCCGTGGACGTGCTTGGAATACGTTCTTCCACCACAGGGAGGGTTGTATACATCAAGACGTCGACGGCGGAGTTATCGCTGAAGTTGTCCAACGACATGCCACCGGACTAAAATTCAAGGACTGCAGTGACAGTGATAGTGGACCATGCACGATTCAGCGTCTGAACTCTGCGGGCGTTTCAGCTCCCATTTGAGGCACCTCAAAAAGTGGTTTTTACTGCTTTCCAGTCATATGGAAACGTCTTCGGTCACCTCGCGGAGAAGTGGCAAACATTTACGGCATACCCAGTGTTAAATGGTATCTCGAAGATCAAAACTAAGCTGACAAAACACGTTCCATTATGCCTGATGTTTGGCAGTGTGTGGGTGATCGTCATGTGCGATGGCCAGTCACAATCGTGGTCAGGATGTGGCCAGGGTGTACATGTACCATCTCAATGTTTATGACAACTTTTGATACAGACGTTGCTGGGTGAAGTGACCCCGGCATTAACGTTCTCGTCCTTACCCATGACCAACGCAATAGCAGCACAGAACCCTGTCACGCCACTTCAGGATACGCCTGAAGCCTTGTCAACACCACCCGCTGCACCACTACGCCAACGAGACCAGACCAGCATGGCATCACCCCCGGTACACGCACTGGGAATATCCAATCTCAGGACCGTGACAGACGACCCTGCTCGAACCATGGATGTCGAAATAGATGTCATGCAGGCTGCTGCCTTTATCTAGTCTAGTATAGCGTCGGATGATAGGCGACCTCATTCTGATTCGGTACATTAGGAAACAGCGGTCGCCCAGAAAGTGCAAGAAAGGCAGACGAACACACTTCGACGACGTCTTCCTCCAAATGGCCTCGCGAGATGACGACAGGATGCCTGATGGTGACCTTGCATATTGCGTCCAGTCCTGACGCCACTCCTGTGATGGATCCTCTCTCAATCATACATGAACTCAATGTTGCCAGTACATAAGGCCGACAGACTCCTCACAGCCATTGTCACAGCACCAGTTTCTCCCACTCCGACAGTAAACAACTGTTTGACAGATCCAGCAGATATACACTTGCAAGATGCTTTCAACACGCGTTCTGCGTTGACCGCAAGGGACTGCTGTAAACAGCAATATTGTGTCGGCACAATGAATCTTGACACTATCCAAGCCCCTCACAAACTGGCTATGTTCCAAGACGCCATCTATCCTACAGATGTTGATATTACACTTCTACAGGAGGCATTCGTCACTGACTTCCAAGTGCCCATCTATGTTTCTCATGCCTCCAATACTGGTAGTGGCATCGCCATTCTCCTACGTGATAGGCTCTTTGCAGAGGATGTCACATTCCTGCCCAATGCATGGTATATGGCCCTCACCCTATTTGACTTGCATACCATTAACATCTACACACCATCTGGCTATCCGTCATCATGGCCAACATACATTCTTCACCAGAGATCATACCATTCATCACAGGCCCACCAGATGTTTTGGTGCTCAGTGGGACCTTCAACTCGACTCAAGGGCCCACTAACATATTCCCACAGCAATTTCCTAGTGTGGCTCTCTCGATGGTCATCAGTCGTCGACGACTCATTGACACCTGGACGAAGCTCCATGGAAACCAACCGGTTTGCCATTTTACACCGCTCACTCATCAAGTTGTAGAGACCACATCTGCCTCACCTGACAACTTGCTGTGGCACCCACCATGCAGAATTCTGGTCCATGGCCTTTTCAGAACAAGATGTACACATCTGCGACGTCACTCTCGCCCAACAGCATGTGTGGCTTAGTCGTTCTGTGGGAAATCTATGTCACCCACCCTGACCTTCCCAGACTGTCGTCGTATGGTCGAGGATGCGTGGGCATGATTCTGGCGTCCTCTTGATGCCTTTGACTCCACCTTATCTTGGTGGCTCTCCTGTACAAAGTCGATCCACCGTAAGACGCTGATAAGCATTGGCAAGAAAGCCAAGACAAGACGTACTAATACGTTATGGAACGCCCATTAAACCCGCTGGGCGGAACAGGTGATTAGGATTGTGAAAACGGCCAAATAAGGTGTCGGTCAGGTTCTCGCAAAATTGTAATTTATTGTAATTTAAATCAAAACGACACTTAGCCGAATATTTAGAAATACGAGTTTCAAAGATGCAATTATTTCACAGCTGAAGGCCTCCAAACAAGAAATCTTAAAGCATCAAGACAAATCTCAAGGCCCACAGTAAAATTTTCAAAATTTTGAAATAAATTAGCATAACCTTTCAAAGGCAGAAGTCCGCAATGTTTTTTAGAATAATTATGTAAGTGGCTGAAGGACTGCAATTGACTTTCCAAAAATTCAAAAATAAATAAAATGAAGTAAAAGCAAGAATTTTTTAAATCATTGGCTATGATAGATTATAAACAAACAATTAAACACAAGTGAGAAGAACAATAAAGGAAATGGCACTCAGAAGCCTCTATGGAGGTCGGTCTGCCCTCGTTAACTTAGGTGAGACAGGTGGTCAGCCCAGCTACACTTGATCCATTGGAACCCAGCCGGGGGACAGCCACGGACCAACCGACAAACCGACTTGTTTGCCACCAATCGGTACAGGAGAACTCAAACACAAAAAGTTACGAAAGTGATTATCCACAATGAAATATATATTAGCTGTCAAAACTAAACACCATGTTGGACAGCGACAACAGATGAGGAAAGGAGGCTGCCTGAAATTACGTTAGTGGCCAGGGCAGGTAACTGGAATACTAACGGCCACAAGGCAGAAAATTCCGCTGATACACTTGAATTTGAAATACGGTAATGTAGTTAACTTCACCCAAAAGGAACACGACCTGAATTTACGTCAGTGGCCAGGGCAGGTAACCAAAACACCAACGGCCACAAGGCAGAAAATTTCGTTGGTGCGCTTGAATTGTAGTCAACCAATATAGTTAATTGCACCGCGTGGTGGCTAAATTTCAGCAATAGAAACACTCGGTGTTGCTCACAGGAAAACCTCCCCAACAGCAAACCACCTAAACGAACCACACAACATGAATGGACGTGGCTTGTGTAATTGAAACTACTACTCAACTTCGACGTCCTGGGTCGGTGAACCACGAAGCTCGTAGCTATCGGATAGCTCCACACACGGTCTGACTTGCGCAGGGACTGCCGGCAGCCCCAACCAACTGCACCGCGCGGAAATAATGTTCCTGGTTCGCAGCAACCGACCGACCCCTCTCAGAATGCCGAAAACATCTAAAATAGTCGTCAGTGGAACAACTCGAACTTCACACACAATCAGACAAACATTAGCATGAAGTGAAATGATAATTAAATTGACACCGTAGCTGCAAACAAGCGTTGATGTACTTCATTGGGGACATGTTGAAAATGCGTGCCCCGACCGGGACTCGAACCCGGGATCTCCTGCTTACATGGCAGACGCTCTATCCATCTGAGCCACCGCGGGCACAGAGGATAATGCGTCTGCAGGGACTTATCCCTTGCACGCTCCCCGTCATATATAGTTAAAATATGTCTTCCCGGCCATTGACCTTCTTGTACGAACGCACACGCCATGGCCGAACTCGTACGGGACTTACAAGGGAACCTCCCCATCGCACCCCCCTCAGATTTAGTTATAAGTTGGCACAGTGGATATGCCTTGAGAAACTGAACACAGATCAAGTGAGAAAACAGGAAGAAGTTGTGTGGAACTGTGAAAAAATAAGCAAAATACACAAACTGAGTAGTCCACGGGCCGGATAGGCAACATCATGGAGACAGTGAGCTGTTGAGCGTCGTGGTCACGTGGTAGCGTGAGCGGCTGCTGAACGAGAGGTTCTTGGTTCAAAGCTTCCCGCGAGTGAAAATTTTATTTTCTTTATTTTTGCGTAGTTATTGTCTGTCCGTTCGTTCATTGACGTCTTTGTTCACTATAATAAGTTTAGTGTCTGTGTTTTGCGACCGCATCGCAAAACCGTGCGATTAGTAGACGAAAGGACGTGCCTCTCCAATTGGAACCGAAAACATTTGATCGCAAGGTCATAGGTCAACCGATTCCTCCACAGGAAAACACATCTGATATATTCTATACGACACTGGTGACGGCATGTGCGTCACATGACAGGAATATGTTGTCGACCCACCTAACTTGTACACTTGGCGAAGGGGTAAAAAGACTCTTCTACCTTGCCCGATTTAGGTTTTCTTGTGGATGTGATAATCACTCCCAAAAAAGTGATGAAAACATAAGAGTTTGTCACATAAACTGAAAATAAAAAATGAATCTTTTTACTCGATGGAAGATTTGAATCAAGGACCTTTCATTCCACAGCTGCTCACGTTACCACGAGACCAGGGCGCTCCTGCCTGCGGAGTGTCCTTGACGTTGCCTATCTTCCCATGAACTACTCAGTTCGTATATTTTGCTTATTTTTTCACAGTTCCACACAACTTCTCCCTGTTTTCTCAATTGATCTGTTTTCAGTTTTTCAAGGCCTATACACTGTGCCAACTTATAACTAAATCTGAGGGGGGTGCGATGGGGATGTTCCCTTGTTAGTAGATTAATCTGCCACGACTAATGAGTATGATGGGCAAACACCTATTAGGCGCACTACGCATGTAGTGATGGGGACATGTTGGGAATGTGGATCTCACGGGGAGTGTGCAAGGGATAAGTCCCTGCAGATGCACTATCCTCTGTGCCCGCGGGGGCTCAGATGGATAGAGTGTCTGACATGTAAGCAGGAGATCCCGGGTTCGAGTCCCGGTCGGGGCACACATTTTCAACATGTCCTCAATGAAGTACATCAACGCCTGTTTGCAGCTAGGGTGTCCATTTAATTATCATTTCATGTCTAGCAAAGCTGCATGGTCATCCACGGTAACTGTTCTTCGGGAACAGATACTACCGTCATATATACTTGCTTGAAGACCTGAACGATACGCAACAGTAACTAAGCATGCACCAAGACAAATCAAGAGTCCAAGCACACACACACAGCCGACTCATGAACGATTGCCGAGCGACAACGCGTCGGCCGGTAGGACGACCGACCGACAATCCATCAAGACCGTCGCCCGGCTCAAGTGATGCGCGGCGGCAACCGTCGGGCGAGCCATGTCGACGCAGACCTCACTGCACCAACCCGACTGCACTAGTGCTGCATTGCAACTCCCTGACTGGCAGGTCCGGACTTTTCTCCAGACTCGTTCCAACTTACTGGCAGCCCATACTCGAGACTCGAACTCGCGACCGGAACTGCCTTCGTACAGACAACGACCGGGAAGAAATAGCAGTCGAGCAAAGATACTACGAGAGGGCATACATCGGTACGCGCTGCTAGCGCTGGTCATGGTCTGGCAAAGCAGCAACTCATTGGCAGTAGTAATTTAAATTAACGTAGTGAGGTGGAAGAATGTTAAGAACAGGGTGTAAAATACATGATGGCGGAAATACGAGCCACGCACAGCTCATCTTGCACTTTCATTATTCCATTCTTTGTGAATGTGCGACGATGACTTTTTCACTAACCAACAAAGGCGCAGATCTCCTTGATCAAGCGCCGCCACCTGGAAGGCACTGTAGCCCAATTTCGGACCTGTAACCGCTTTCCTCAGGAGCTTCCATCTATGTACCGCCTCCTCCAGAAAAGACAACGGCGACCCAGGGTTCTGATCCACGTCCTCACTGACGCAGAAGGTCACTGACATGAGACCCAACAAACCATCGGCCATTCTCTCCACAATCGTTTCCCCAGACTGTATGCAGTTGTGCCACATTCCGTGGAACTGGTCATAGAGGTCACACGACTTACTAAGGGCACTCCCCCGGTGGAATTAGCACATGAACTCCAGGAAGACATGACCACAGATGAGAACTCGATGCGAAGGCGGGATCTGATAACAGATCCCCGGGTCTCGAAAATACCCCCATTGATTTTTACAAAAGTCTTAACTCTTTGCTGGCTCTCACGTGGACGACTTTTCATTGCACAAGAGCTGATGTCGTCGATGACAGTGGTCCCTAACCCGTTTCTTGATGGCATCATTATACCTGTTCGCAAACTGCACGGGTGATCGAGCTCTCATGATTATCGAACAATCATGTTGCTCAATAGCAATATGAAAGTATTTACATGACTGCTGGCATCGCGATTCAAGAAGGTCGCACGTTACGTCACTTCCAGGGACCAAACTTCCCTAGGAGGTGACAAAAATATCCGTACGGTCCTTTGCCGTTACCGAGACGTGATAGCATTTACGGTTATCTTCTGGGTTGTTAGGCCGCCGCATATTTCCTTCTAAATTATGGAGCGGCCTAACAATCCAGAAGATTTTAACTTTAGTGACAACGGCCACGAAAGCCTGCAGACTATTTTGATAGCATTTGCTTGTCACCAACGTCTCCCTGCGCCTTGGCATCGCTGGACTTAAGCCGTGTAGACCACTCCTGTTTCAGGCAATTCAACATATGGTTTTCCCTGATGGTTTTGCTATGGTAAATCTCCCCCCTTTGAGTGGCGTGACCTCCGAAATGGCGTACAACGCAACCTCTTGCTGTCCTTGGTCGTAGCACGATCTGTCCACGATTTTATATGCTTTCGCTTTAGAATCCTTGCTCCAGGACAGTGCTAAGTTTGGAAGGTATGATGTTGCAAGGGCTGCGTTTCTGTTGCATGGCTTATGCAGACGACCTCGTCCTTTATCTGTGAAGTGAGGTTGAAGTTCGAGTAGACCTGACATGGGTGAAGCGTCGGGATTCTCCCTCAATGGTTCCAAATCCAAAGTCTTGCTCATGGTATACCGGAGAGAAGCGTCGCCCCTCTTAGCGTCACCACCATCGTTCGATGTTTTGGCATTGAATTCACAGCCGATCTCCGCCACTCAGCGACTGTTAACGGTAGCCGTTTGATACAGACCGGACTTGTAGATCACCAGCTATGAGAACTCGACAATATCAAATACGGTCAATTGAATATCTATCATGAATCCATTATACCAAATGTGGCTCAGGTAATACCGGTTCCAAGTCTCCTGGCCCGACTTCTAGTGATGGCATTGAGCTCCTTCGTCAGCTCAAGGATGTTATTAAAAGTGCAGTATGACTTCCTTGCACTCCCATGGGACCGTGGTGGCGTGGGACAAATATATGTGCCGACCAGAGTCACGGCGCTGTACGTCAGCCCCCAACTCAAACTCTGGCACCGCTGCCTTCACAGCCTCGCTGGACTCCTGTTCCAAGACATTGCACCGGTCTCTTTGTGCGAAGCAGGTTCGGTATCAAAAATCCCATCCGCCTTTTATTATATCCGGAGATTTTTCTTGGACTTCAGTTACGTCTCTCGGTATTTACCTCTCACACATTTGTTTTAGACGAAAACAGTCTACCAAGCGTTACAACAGTGCCGCCCACCCAAGCCCATCGACATTATCCCCAGTATGTGTGGCGGCACATATAGAATTCGACGTCCGATCAGCGTGGTATATCACAGTGAATGGCAACAAGTTAACCTACATCGACTGCTTCGCAAACGTCCAGCCATCTCGCCCCTCTGCATTTGCTTTGGAGTGGACAACACAGAAGTGTACCGGTTCCACCGTGGTCCAGCTCCGTCTGTAGAGTTACGCGGCGTAGCCACCTCGCAGCTGGAACGTCCAAGCCATGAGAGGCTGATAAATTGATCTCAGCCTACCCGAACCGAACAGAACTGATAACGGAATTTACGCCCACTGGGCGAAGAAGGACCAGCTACTGAAGGTGCTCATAAATAAAACAAATATAAAACATTAAAATAAATAAAACTAAATTTAAAAAACGAAATAAACTAATTAGTATTAATTTTCAGGGCTCCCCTGTTGTTTCCTCTTCTTTGTCATTTCTCGCCCCCTCATAGATCTAGGTTAGTCGCCCTGGAAGTAGGATTACATAGGGTCCAACGAGTGTAGTAATTTTTTTTTTCTTAGGACAAAAGTGGCCGTGGCAATTTTCGTTCCTTGTTTTTGAATCTCTTTTATACTCCCCAATGCCAGAAAAAAGGAAAAAAGGATAGAGTCTTTGATTAGTAATCAACACTTCCTCGATCCCGAATTCGAAACTCTCTACCGTTTAATTTTTGGTAATCAGCACTGATGGCCGAAGACTTGCGGCGTAAAGAATCCCCTCATTCTGCCAACGGCCTTGTCTAAAACGGCGGAGGAGCGGATAGAGATTCAGGGCACTCTCTTGTCCTTGGGATGGGAAACTGTCCCACAATCAACGGCATGAGGATGCAGAACGCAATGGAAACCACTGTATTAAAGACACATAAAATGTGACCTGTAATTGAAAAACTGTCATGGTGACCTCTCCATTGACAAAAGATTCCCGTGGAGTCCCCATTTAGGATATCTGGTGACCATGAGAAAGATATCGTAAAAGCAAAGAAAGGATAACGTTCTACTTTTACGGGCGTGGAATGTCAAAAACGTGGTAGGGAAACTATAAAATCTGAAAAGGGAGACGCAAATATTCAGTATTGATACAGCAGTGGTCAGTGAAGTGAAATGGAAAGAAGACAAGGATTTCTGGTAAGATGAGTATCGGCTAATATCAACAGCAGCAGAAAATGGTAAAACAGGAGTAGGATTCGTTATGAATAGGAAGGTACGGCAGGGAGTGTGTTACTGTGAGCAGTTCAGCGCTAGGGCTTCACTTATCAGAATCGTCAGCAAACCAACATAGACAACGACAGTTCAGGTATGAATGCCGACTTCGCAGTGTGATGATGAAGAGATAGAAAAAGTGTGCGAGGATACTGAAAGGGTAATAGAGTACGTCTAATAGTCGTGAGGACTGGAATGCAATTGTAGAGGAAGGAGTAGAAGAAAAGGTTACAGGTGAATATGGTCTTGGGACAAGGAATGAGAAAGGACACAGACTAATTGAGTTCCGTGATTAATTTCAGCTAGTAATAGGGAATACTCTATTCAAGAATCAAAAGAGGGGGAGGTTTACTTAGAGACGAACGGGTGGTACGGGAAGGTCTCAGTAAGGTTACATCATAGTCAGACAGAGATTCCGAAATTAGATACTGGATTGTAAGGCGTACTGAAGAGCAGATATAGATTCAGATCACAATTTATATAAAGAGTATGTAGTTTAAGAGAATAGTCAGAAGAATCAACATGCAAAGAAGTGTGTTACGAAAGTTCTACGGAAGGACAAGATACGCTTGAAGTTCCCTAAGGCTTTGAATACAGCAGTATGTAATAACTCAGTAGGCAGTGCAATTGTACAGGAATTTACATCTCTATAAAGGGCATTCACAGAAGTTGGAAAGAAAAACATAGAAAGTAACTGCGAAGAAACCATGTGTGCTACAAGAAATACTTCAGTTGATCGATGAAAGAGGTACAAAATTGTTCAGGGAAATTCAGGAACACAGAAAAACAAGTCAGTGAGGTAAGCTAATTTATGTTTTCATGGTTTCCTTAGATAGCTACCATAAGGCCACCGCCGACCAATAGGTCTGTAAGCATATAAATTTCTGTATATATTAATTAAGTTTTTTGTTCTTAAATTTTAATAGCATGACATGTCCAATAACCTTGTAAAAGTAATTCACGCATGAATAAAACTATCACTACAACAATAACAAAAACAACTACTATTACTACTTCTTCTACTTACCCATGCACATTTAATAAAAACAGTGATACTAGAAACCTAAAATGAAAGCATGTCTCGGGATTTAGGAAAAATGCCGCAACTGAAAGTCATGATTTCGGTGTGGTTTACGAATGTGTAGCGAGGGTGTCATTCATTGAATCTACGCCTTCTCCATAACGCGAGGAGCTTAAGTTCCGTTTTCACTCGCGAGTAACCTCGAGGGCGCCCAATCTGCGTCTGCCGCAACGTATTGGCAGTATTTCACGAGAATTTCTCGGTTTCGCCGTGAGGGGAGCGCACAATAGCTCTGGCGGAATCTCAGAATTCGTAAATCAATAGCCACAATTCGAAAAGACCTTCCACTCCCCTCCCCGCGTAGAATTTATGTTCGCCGTTAGGGCGGTCCACGGTAAATCAAAGGGCTTTAAATGGTGCGCTACAGAAACTGTGCGCTACCGTTATTGGTGACCCCCCCCCCCCCTCCCCTCTAGCGGCTTTCGATATACATTTATATATGTACAAACGCTTAAAACTGGAAAACCCCAGCGGGCATAAAACCGGGGAACGGCTGCGGAATAAATGACGGGGATCAATAATCCCCGCAGATTTAGGGAGTGTAGGAAGAACGCAGGGCAGCCACTGCGACAATAGAAAATATCATACCGACGCGACACTACCTTGCAGACTACCCCTCTGGATTTTATGTCAGCTACGCTGCAGAGCAAATATTACGTTTTAAACATAAACATATCTCTGAAAACTAATCAAATTGTTGGCGCGGAACACGATTTGCTTCCTGCAAATGTGTAAAGACGAACGAAATTTTGTGATATAATCTAGTAAAAACACGTTTTTAATTTAAGCAATAATATTTTAATACTTACCCGGGATATCATCTAAGCAGCTGAAAAATGAATGAAGAATCAAATTGGTGCATAAGTTCGTAGCGTTTTTGTTTTTTTTTGCATTTTGGTATTCCACTTGCTAGGGCTATATTTATGGATGATCATTGTATATTTCTACTTCACTGTTGCCATTGGAGTTTACATATTATCATTTTATCATTTGGGGATAGGAAGGGGAGATGTGGACGCTAGAAAATGATGTGCCAAGTGGAAAAATCGGAACATCTCCAACATATTCTTCTCCGTCGAGTTCAGTAGAGGAATGACAGCAGCGGAAACAGCTAGAAATATTTGCTCCGCGTATGGGGAAAACGTCACTGGACCGAGCACGGCAAGAAAATGGTTACCTCGTTTTAAGAACGACATTAGTGACCCCCCACATTCGAAAAACCCTCGGGCTTTGATGATCGTCTAAACGTATCAATCCGCAGAGATCCACGTCAGTGTGCTCAACAATTGATCAGTGTGACGAACTGTGATCATTCCGCCAACGTGAGACATTTGCCTGCGATGGGGAAGTTCAAAAATCGAGTTTATGGGTACCGCATGCTCTAAGGCAAAATCATATAAATCAGAGGATTACCACATCTGCATATCTGCTTGTTTGTCACCAACTGGCTCGTGAATAACACCGACCATTCCTATTATGCATCGTTAGTGGTGATCATACATGCTATCTTTGTGCTAAGATAAAGAAAGGCGGAAGTAGTTGAGCCTACACAAAGTGATAACTCCCCATACAACGACCTGTGCTCATTCACAATACATAGTGTTGTGTATCTGGTGGATCAGAAACGATGTGGAGGGCTATGAACTGCTTCTCCAGTGTGTAACCATTTCTTCTTATATTTTCCGTCAACAACAGAGACGTTTTGAGGACGCAGTATAAGAACAACGGCGAGAAAGACTGCGTGAGGAGACGGTACTCCACGATAACGCCTGTCAGTATTGCGCTAGGCAGTTGCTCGTCTTTTGCGCTCTAGAGCTAATAATTACATTGTGCATCGGTGTCAAGGGCCGAACATGTACCGATCTTATCATTAATTAATAACCTACATGAATTAATATGTTATGAATCTCCAGTAGACTAGTTACAGTAAGGGAGTGGTAAGTCGACCACCGGCCATTAAGTACTGTTGTTTAAAGCAGGAGCCATTAAGAACGCTTTCTATCGACTGTTCTGTATTTCAAGTTGCTGCCATTCTCAGCGGCCCCAAAAGTATGACACCAATTGCTTGACGAGTTAAGTAATTAATTGAGTGGTAACAGTAAGTGTGCTTGTATTGAAATACGTTATTTAAAATGAGAGACGACCACAAATGTGAAATGAATGTTTATAATTTTTTGCCAATGGAGAGCTCATCATGATACTTTTCCAATTACAGACCAAATTTCCTGCGGATACACGGAATGTGTCTTTAGTGCAGTGGTTTTCATTGCCTTCTGCTTCATCGTGCCGTTGATCACTTCTGATTCTTCCGCCTTTACGGGCGGTTTCCCACCCCAAGTACAAGAGGGTGCCCTGAATCTCCGTCCGCTCCTCCGCCGTCTTCGACAAGGCCATTGGCAGAATGAGGTTGACTTCTTATGTCAGAAGCCTTCGGCCGCCAACGCTGATTATTAATGAAAATTTAAGCACTGGCGGGTTTCGAAACTAGGACCGAGGAGGTTCAGAGTACTGATCACGAACGCTACCCCTACATCACAGGATGCGTATATTTCGAAGCATCATCTGATAACAAATAGAATACGATGTAACCATGGAATGTTTTGAAATCTGTACTGCAGATTTATTTCTCTGTGGTGTTTGTATTCACTCGGAGGTCGAGTTTCAATAATTGTACGTAGCCCTAAGTTCTCCGTGTGATGCTGCTGTCCGCCCTCAGTATGTTTGGTAACTATGTAGTAGCAGTGTCTGTAGTATTAGTGAGCAGCTGATGGACGTTGTTAGCAGCAGAGTGCAGCTCATGTTGTGGCATTTGTTCATTTGACATACTATGTTATTCTGGTTGCCTACTTATAAAGTTACTACGGTATGCTGCTGTGAATGTTGTGATTTGTTATCTTAGCTTTGGGTTGGTGCTCATTTGTATGTCGTCTGGGGCTGAATACCATTAGTGTCTCAAAATAATGTGTCTGCTTAGATATTAGACTTGTTTGATTATTACTTTTGTTCTATGCCATTTGAGTAAGAACTATTTCAGGCCGGAATATTGTTCATTCGATATTAAATGCCAAGCATTTCTATTGGTCATTTGAGATTTATGTTGTGATATGTATTTCTGAATAAATGCTGTTGTGAAATAGGCTCGCGCTTGCACAGCCAGCGTCCTCCCCTCACCCCATCGCAAGCCACTCTCCACCCAAATCCAGTGCCTCTAATGCTACAACACTTTGTAACATACTTGTTTATTCATTGGTAGCGAAGAGAAGAGTCGTAGATATTTGTTTAGTGATGTATCAGAAACGAGCAGCATTCATTTGTGATGAGAGAATTACTCGTGACTGCAAACTTTCCTGTATACGAAATGTATGTATGTATGTATGTATGTATGTATGTATGAGACACGTTATGTCGTAATATAAAAACACGAGGAGGTCCGTGCGAAACTTTTGCGCTTTTGTAAATTTAAATAATGACAGTATTTGGAATAAACGTAGTCGTTTGGATATGGGCAGTTGTAGAAATTAAAAGAAGTTAAAAATGTGCCGAACTAACTTTCAATTGTAGTATTTACTTTTGCCCGCTTTTGAAGAGAAGTGAATTGGGAAACACGAATATAAAATACAAAGGAATGAATAAATGCATAATTGCATAGCTTAGAATGTAGTGTTTTGTTCCTACGTGGTACACGACGAAGGTCTCAGTAATATCTAGTTGCATTTTGGGATTTTAATTGCACTTCGTACTTTATGTCAGCACGTTAGACCTTAGTAGCAATAGGTAAACGACAGTTCAAGGCGACAATGACAAATATGTTTGTCGTTTCGCAAAATATATTACTGTAGAAAAGTCAACGACGGGCAGGGAAAATTGCCTACTGCAATGCTCACGGTTATTATGCATGGCAATGCTGTATACAAATTATCCAGTTAATAAGTACTTTAAAACAGATGAAATGGAATATAATACTGCATTTGTACCAAGATAATACGAAAAGGGAGTCTCTTATCCGTGATTAATAAGATACCTTCGTGAAACATATGCACGCAGTTCGGAATTTATGATGCCCTTTTACCTATGATAGTTAAAAGCGTCTTTCATCTTACAATTATCCATAAATAGCAAGTTTTATCACAAAACCGGTGCCCAGTGTCAGAAGACAGTTAAAAACTGTTGTAACGATACCTGATTCAACCTTGTACGAGTAGAAAATGTGATGTTGACTTGCGAAATAATATATATGGTACTGCTCTTCGTCGAGAGTTAAACTGAAGGCCGACGATGCAGAGAATGCACTCATATCTATTAGTGTACTGGTCTGGTATGCAGACTTTGGCTCAAAAATAGCTATAACGGCCTACAGAATATTTTGTTTCTCTTGTAGCATTTACCCACTTTCATTAGAACTGTACAGCGATTGAGCTTTTGAGTATTACAGGTACTTCCTGTTTCCATCCTGACACCAATGCTCGTCGCCAGCTGAACGTCTGTCTGGCGACTTTGGCGCGGCAGCGAGGGAATAGTGTCCCAAATCGGCAGGAAGCCGTAATTTCATTAGCGGGATTGCAGCGTCGGCTGTAACACGGTTACCTTGCGCCGGCGACACTTTCGCTGCAGCCGGCTGATCGCATACGTCCTTCGTAATTGGCTCATTTGTCATGAATTACTGCGACTCGGGCGCGCGCACGCGCGAGGGACCATTATTATTAAGCCCAACTGGTTTGGGTGCGGCTTTATCACGCTAATGTGTTCACCAGCATGTGACGGCACTGTTTTGACAGGGACAAATTACTTTCGAATCTCATTAGAAAATTATCCACCCCGCTGAACGCGCTGGCCAACGTCTGACCGGGGCAGGTAATGGTAAACACGCATTATTCGCGTGAACCATTTTAGTTTCTGCTCACTGGAGTGTATGCTCGGTGAAACGACAGGAAATTTAGTAATGCATTTGGGTGTCTGAGCTTGTGACGAATCAACGCAGCTGAAACTACGAGTAAAAATTGTTGTTGTTTTTGTTCAAATATTTCCTGTAGAGTTTTATACGAATGTTCTGAGCGTGAATTGTAGATAGTGTGTGAATGAGGAGCACTGGCGTCTCATACTGAAGGGATGCCTTCATCTGTCGTTGGTTACGTTGGGGAAACCCTCTCGGAATGTGAGTTGTCGACAAGGTGGGCGTGTGGACAGTGTACCGTTTCCCACTGGGATTACATTCCCCCGAAATGCTCCTGTTTGATAACTTGAAAGCTTCGTACGACTCAGGAGAGGGTCTCTGGCCGTTCGAAACCACTGGAGCTTTGGTCAGCTTAAGGTTCTTTGCACTGGGAGCACATCCTTCCGCTAATCCAGAACCTCCTTCACAAACATTAGGAGAGCGCTACATTTCTGCAGGTGTTCATTCATTACGCAGCCATTCAAGACCAGTTTATTAGAGATACGCTATGAGTCGACTTCCCACCTCCGGGGAAAATTTCAGAGAACACAACTCTGTGAGACCATCTGAGAGACATGTGGATGCGAGACGGCAAATACTTGATTTTCCGGAATTTTAGTTAGCGCAGCAGAGAGCTGACGACCTGGAACAAGGAATGAAGTGGAAGAAAACTGCCCAAGTTGAATCTTCTAGCTGTCAATGACATATCATCAAATAACAAGAGCGGACAGAAGTTCGGCGCTCTGCAGGTACATGAGGGGTATACTATACCTCTATACCGGCCTTCCTGTCTCATATAAATCATGTCTGTGAGATATGAATTTTCTTAATAATAAAGGTAATGTTGGCTGCCGGACTTGTAAAGAAAGGTGTAGGACATAATTTTTTGGGTGTGATCAGCCTTCTGACTGGTGTGATGTGGCCCGCCACGAATTCCTCTCCTGTGCCAACCTTTTTAATTCAGAGTAGCACTTGCAACCTACGCCTTCAAATATTTGCTGGATGTCTTCTAATTTGTCAACCTCTGAAATTTTTTCCCTCTACAGCTGCCTCTAGTACCATGGAAGTCATTCCCTAATGTCTCCTTCTTCACATTTTTCATACACCGATTTCGTCTTATCTTCTCTGCACTTCCTGTGTACTAGATTCCTCAGCGACTTGTATTTCTGTAATCCTGAATTTTCCTAAACACTTTTGTACTTCCTTCTTTCATCGATCAACTGAAGTATTTCTTATTCACCCACGGCGTCTTCGCAGTTACCTTCTTTGTACATTGTTTTTCTTCCCAATTTCTGTGATTGCCCTTTTTAAACATGTCCATTCCTCTTCTACTGTTTTACTGCCTACTGAGCTATTCCTTATTGCTGTATCTGCAGCCTTAGAGGACATCAAGTGTATCTCGGCATTTCTTAGTACTTCCATATTCCATTTCTTTGCTTATTGATTCTTCCTGACAAATCTCTTAAACTTCAGCCTACTCTTCATTGTGATCTGAGTCTATATCTGGTCCTGGGTACGCCTTACAATCCTGTATCCTAGTTCTGAATCTCTGTCAGTCCACGATGTAATGTAATTGATATCTTCCCGTATCACCCGGCCTTTTCCGAGTACATCTCCTCCTCTTGTGATTCACTGTTCACAGTAACACACACTCTTTGCTCTACCTTCCTATTCACAACGAATCCTCCTCCCGTAATACCATTTTCTGCTGCTGTTGATATTACCATATACTCATCTGACCAGAAATCCTTATCCTCTTTCCATTTCATTTTTTCAGTTACAGGCCTCATGTCCTATGGATACATGTTATGTGTGTTTAATGCAGTGAATTCCGTTGCCTTCTGCATCCTCATGCCTTTGATCATTGCTGATTCTTCCGCCGTTACGGTCGGTTTCTCTTCCCAAGGAGAAGAGAGTGCCCTGAACCACTGTCCGCTCCTCCGCCCTCATTGATAAAGCAGTTGGCTGAATGAGAGTGACTTCTTATGCCGGAAGTCTTCGGCCGCCAATACTGATTATTAAAATATAAGTGGAGGCGGGTTTCGAACCAGGGACCGTCGTCATTTCGATTCCTAATCACAGACATTGTGGTACTTCAAAGAGGTCAAACACAGAATTCGTTTGTACAATAGAATAAACGGGTTATACAGTCAAATGTAGGAACTCTCATTTAAACGGTATTATATGACTGTGGCCCCAAACTATGGAAAGATTACTAAATCTTTGTACCTTCTCATATAAAATTGCTACCGCTGTAAATACAATGAACACACACAAAAAATTATCAAACGTACTTCATCACGTATAGTGGAGGTGGCAGAAGTCCATAGTGGGGCAGCTTCGTGCTAGAAATCACTAGGATATGCCAACAACCTTTAATCATCCGCTACGTGCCGACCGCTCGCCCAGAAGCATCTGCCAGCAGCCCAACACACGTTACCGTCCGCCGACAGCCATATCCCCGCAGCTATCAACCGATATAAGACATGCGTGAGATCTGAGAAGCCAAGCCAGCACATCGGGGAACGCTTAGCTTTCGATAGATGGAGTCAATGAGGCGTGTCAGTTCCACCAAATCGACTTGTGATGAAAGTCCTTTTTCGGTACTTTCCTTATTTCGATTATTCCTGTTTGAAATTACTATTAGTATTGACCTGTTATACTGACCTGTACACCTCATTCCAATGTGTAGCTCACATTCAGGATTAGAAGACTTGTTTCGGCTAATAGTTACCGTACTATCTGATTGAGAAAATCAGGCCACCCAGCAATTATTGAAATTATGTAAGCATAATCTCAATTCACTACATCTTCGGAGCTTTAGAGCTTGATAGAGCGGCAGTAGAATGTTACACCACGCTACACTGACTCCTGAATGGCTAAACTGTATAGACATGTGTAATATAAATCTATACTTTTATGTTCCATGAAAATTTAATATAGTGGCAGCCCGAGACCTATTCTACCACTCTGTAGGATGACCATATCCTCGGATTCTTCAAGACCTCACTTCCTATTTTAGTTTACATGATTAAAATTATTCTTCTTCTGTAAAGCAATATCTGAACTCGCCCCTGAACTCAATTCTATTTTCATATAGATGCTTGATTATAAAAGTACCGTAAAAGAAAACTAGTTTTGTGCGTTAAAAGCTGCTGCTGAGAAGCCAAGTGAACAATAATAATTCATTTAGAGAAAGCCTATTCGTGGGTTCCCTCTTTAATTTAATCATCGTCCCCTAAAAACTACTGCAACGAAGATTCAAAGTGACGTCATCACGAAAGGAGCAGCACACTCAAACAAGGTTCGCTGTCGTGACGCAGTAAAACAGGCACATTGTTCGGATTCCGGAAACCATGACTCCACGTGTAGAAGTCAGATCAAAATATACTTCAACGAAAAGACTATGCTCAATACTAGCTACAGCATGTCGTAGATTCTTTCAATAGCATCTCCTCTTGCAGTCGCATTAAATCATTAGCAGGGTCATTAACGTAGAAAGTTATTATACACAGAGGTGGGTAAAAGTCACTACACAGCGATATGCACAAACACAGATAGCGGTAGCATCGTGTACACAAGGTGTAAAAGGGTAGTGGGTGGGCGAAGCTGTCATTTGTACTCAGGTGATTGACGTGAAGAGGCTTCCAGCGTGATTATGGCCACACAACGGGAATTAGCAGACTTTTAATGCGGAATGGTAATTGGAACTAGATGAATGGGATAGTCCATTTCGAATATCGTTAGGGTATGCAACATTCCGGGGTCGTTATTGTCCACAGTTGTGCCGAGAATACCAAGATTCAGGCATTATCCCCCATCACAGCCAACACAGGGCGACGGACTTCACTTAACGACCGAGAGCAGCAGTGTTTGTGCAGTGCTACCAGTGCTAACAGCCAAGCAACACTGAGTGACTTAGCTGCAGACATCAATGTAGGATGTACGACGAACGTATCCGTTTGCACAGTAAGGTGAAATCTGGCGTTAATAGGCTATGGTAGCAGACGACCGAAGCGAATGCCTACGTTAACAGCTGAAATCGCCTGTAGAGCCTCTCCTGGGCTGGGGACCATATTCGTTGGAACCTAAAAGACTGGAAAACGTGGCCTGGTCAGATGGAGTCCCGATTTCAGCTGGTAAGGATGGAAGGGTTCGTCTGTGACCCAGACCCCCCCAAGCCATGGACCAAAGTTGTCATAAAGGCACTGTGGAGCTGGTGGTGACTCCATAGTGATGTGGACTGTGTTTACATGGAATGGACAAGGTCCTCTGGTCAAACTGACCCGCTCTTTTTAGTGAAAAAGTTTATGTTCCGCTGCTTGGAAATCATATGCAGCAATTTATGGACTTCATGTCTGTGACTGACAACGAGCCATGCCATCGGGACATAATTGCTTGGGAGCTGTTTGGAGAACTTTCTGGATAGTTCGAGAGAATGATTTGGCCATACAGATCGATCGACAGGAGTCTCATTGAATATTTATGGGATATAATCGAGAGGTCAGTTCGCGCACTCAATCCTGCACCAACAAGACTTTCTCAATTATTGACGGCTATAGAGACAGAATTGCTCACTGTTTCTGCAGGGGACGTCCAATGACTTTTTGAGTCCACACCACTTCGAGTTGCTGCACTAAGCCAGGCAAAAGGAGGCCCGAAAAAAATTTTCAAATGTGTGGGAAATCTTATGGGACTTAACTGCTAAGGTCATCAGTCCCTAAGTCCACACACTACTTAACCTAAATTATCCTAAGGACAAACACACACACCCATGCCCGAGGGAGATCTCGAACCTCCGCCGGAATCAGCCGCACAGTCTATGACTGCAGCGCCCTAGACCGCTCGGCTAATCCCGCGGAGGTCCGACACGATGACACGATATAAAGTGGTATCCCATGACTAATTTCACCTCAGTGTATTATGCTGCAGAGTTGTGTTTAATTGTTGATGTGTAGTAGCTTTAGTAAAACGGTTCAAATGGGTCTAAGCACTATGAGACTTAACATCTGAGGACATCAGTCCCCTACACTTAGAACTACTTAAATGTAACCAACCTAAGGACATCACAGACATCCATGGCCGAGGCAGGATTCGAAACTGCGACCGTAGCAGCAGCGCGATTCCAGACTGAAGCCCCTAGAACCGCTCGGCCACACCGGCCGGCAGTAGTTTAGTAATATTAGTTTATTTACAGCTATTCTCGCGATTCCAAACCCCTTACCGCGTGACATACGATAAATAATTAATTAATCCGATAGCACTGGATAATTTTGAAGGTAGAACGTTTTGGTTAGTACTCAATCACTTCCGTCACTACTGTGTTTGCGAAAGAGGAGTACTCTCACAAAACTGTTAAATGTTATTCCATGGGCTGTAACAACTGTTTCATTCTACCGACTTTCGGACGATGGTTTCCTGATGGAAGCTGTGAAAATACTGCAAGAGTTTCACATTGATCTGTCCCCGGAAGGTTTCGTGCCGGCGCTATCGCCTCGCGCGACATGTTTACTACTTCGGGGACGTGCGGGGCAAGCCAGAGCTGATGACCCGTTAGCAGCGCCTGCTTCCCGCAGGAAACGTCCGGCTATCTAAATCCATGAAAAGGCCGCCGCGATAACCGTGTGACAGATTGTTTGTAAACGGGGGACTACGGACAACAACGTTGGCGCGTCACGTCCGCCAGGCCGCAGGCGTTACAAATGGAAAACAAAGAGGAAAAATGAAACGAAATTTTGACAGGAGAAATTAACCGGTACTGCAGATAAGACAGCAAGTGACGGCTTGGTAATGAAAACTTGCGGGGACAGTTGTAATTAATGATACTGTGGCAACTGATACTACGCAGTCCCTGACCGTATGCAAATTCCACCAAACGGAGGGCGTTTCGAAGCACGGTGTCATCAATTAACGGTGAAATACAGATAAGCAAGGAATATCTGCATTCATAGGTGACATCAGGAGCAGAGTTTGCGGAGAAGGTATCGAAACTGATAGCTGGAATACGAACTGATTTAATTAAATTTTTCACAGCACCTATTGCTGGTGCCGAAAACTTTCTCTAAATGGAAAGGAGTTTAGCCGCGAGGGATTAGCCGAGCGGTCTGCGGCGATGCAGTCATGCATTGTGCGGCTGGTCCCGGCGCAGGTTCAAGTCCTCCCTCTAGTATAGGTGTTTGTGTTTGTGATTAGGATAATTTAGGTTAAGTGGTGTGTAAGCTTTGGGACTGATGACCTTAGCAGTTAAGTCCCGTAAGATTTCACACACTTTTGAACATTTTTGACAATGATTTTATGGCTTATCGCGTAGATAAGGCAATGGGAAGTAGTAAAAAAAATGATTCAAATGGTTCTAAGCACTATGTGGCTTAACATCTGAGGTTATCAGTCCCCTAGACTTAGAACTACATAAAGCTAACTAACCTAAGGACATTACACACACCCATGCCCGAGGCAGGAATCGAACCTGCGACCGCAGCAGCAGTGGGGTTCCGGACTGGAGTTCCTACAACCGCTCGGCCACAGCGGCCAGCTGGGAACTAGTCTCTGCTTCTGTCTTGTATCGATGTGTGAAACAAATTTTTCGTAACAAATTTCGCTGATGAAACACTCTTTTGTAATTGTAACTAGTCATATGTGTAGCTGGAAACCATCAAGGACCTTTGCTGTTATTAGGCTGGTTCAAATGGCTCTGAGCACTATGGGACTCAACTGCTGAGGTCATTAGTCCCCTAGAACTTAGAACTAGTTAAACCTAACTAACCTAAGGACATCACAAACATCCATGCCCGAGGCAGGATTCGAACCTGCGACCGTAGCGGTCTTGCGGTTCCAGACTGCAGCGCCTTTAACCGTACGGCCACTTCGGCCGGCCATAAGTTTGTAGCGTTTTTGTTTTGCGGATTGGTATGGGTTCTACATCTACATCTACATACATACTCCGCAATCCACCATACGGTGCGTTGCGTACCTCGTACCACAACTAGCATCTTCTCTCCCTGTTCCACTCCCAAACAGAACGAGGGAAAAACGACTGCCTATATGCCTCTGTACGAGCCCTAATCTCTCTTATCTTTGTGGTCTTTCCGCGAAATGTAAGTAGGTGACAATAAAATTGTACTACAGTCAGCCTCAAATGCTTGTTCCCTAAATTTCCTCAGTAGCGATTCACGAAAACAATGCCTCCTTTCCTCTAGAGACTCCCACCCGAGTTCCTGATGCATTTCCGTAACGCTCGCGTGATGATCAAACCTACCAGTAACATATCTAGCAGCCCGTCTCTGAATTGCTTCTTTATGTCCTCCCTCAATCCGACCTGATAGGGATCCGAAACGCTCGAGCAGTACTCAAGAATAAGTCGCATTAGGGTTTTATAAGCGGTCTGCTTTACAGATGAACCACATCTTCCCAAAATTCTACCAATGAACCGAAGACGACTATCCGCCTTCCCCACAACTGTCATTACATGCTTGTCCAACTTCATATCGCTCTGCAATGTTACCCCCAAATGTTCAATCGACGTGACTGTGTCAAGCGCTACACTACTAATGGAGTATTCAAACATTACGGGATTCTTTTTCCTATTCATCTGCATTAATTTACATTTATCTGTATTTAGAGTTAGCGGCCATTCTTTACACCAATCACAAATTATGTCCAAGTCATCTTGTATCTCCCTACAGTCACTCGACGACGACACCTTCCCGTACATCACAGCATCATCAGCAAACAGCCGCACATTGCTATCCACCCTATCCAAAAGATCATTTATGTAGATAGAAAACAACAGCGGACCTACCACACTTCCCTGGGGCACTCCAGATTATACCCTCACCTCCGATGAACACTCACCATCGAGGACAACGTACTGGGTTCTATTACAATCCCATATGCTCGTACCTTAGTTAGAAGTCTGCAGTGGAGCACCGAGTCAAACTGCTTTCCGGAAGTATAGGAATATGGCATCCGTCTGATACCCTTAATCCCTGGTTCGCAAGATATCATGTGAAAAAAGGGCGAGTTGCGTTTCGCAGGAGCGATGCTTTCTAAAGCCGTGCTGAAGCATGGACAGCAACTTCTCTCTCTCATGGAAATTCATTATATTCGAACTGAGAATATGTTGGTGAATCCTGCAACAAACCGATGTTAAGGATATTGGTCTGTAATTTTGAGGATCCGTCCTTCTACCCTTCTTATATACAGGCGTCACCTGCGCTTTTTTCCAGTCGTTTGGGACTTTACGTTTGGCAAGAGATTCACGATAAATGTAAGCTAAGTAAGGAGCCAATGCAGTTGAGTACTCTCTGTAAAACCGAATTGATATCCCATCAGGACCTGGCGATTTATTTATTTTCAACCCATTCAGCTGCTTCACAACCCCAGGGATGTCTATCAATATGTCCTCCATACGGGAATCTGTACGAGACTCAAACGGCGGTATGTTTGTACGATCCTCCTGCGTGAAGGATTTCTCAAATCTAAATTTAAAATTTCAGCTTTCATTTTGCTGTCTTCCGTTTGTTTATCGATTTGTTGTTCACTCTTGCTATTTGAGATTATATAGTGACATTTTATAATTTGGAGATACTGACGTGGACACTAGAAAATGCAGTGCGAAGTGGAGAAATCGGAACATTTCCGACATCTTCTTCCGTTCGGTAGAAGGGTGACAGCAGCGGAAGCAGCCAGAAATATTTGCGCCGTGTATGGGGATAATGCCACTGGACAGAGCAAGGCAACAGAATGATTTTCTTGTTTTAAGGAGGATCGTCTGACAGTTGCTCTCTACGGTCAGAAAGGCTTTCGGGGACTGATGGTCGTTTGAACGCATTAATCCACAATAATTCACCTCATTGTACTCTATAACTAGCAAATATGATGAGGTATGATCATTCCAATATCGCGTGACATTTGACTGCAACGGGGAAGTTCAAAAATTGGGTGTTTGGGTACCGCATGCTCCAAGCAGAAACCACAAAAATCAGCGAACTGCCATACGTTCATGTCTCCTTGATCGTCACCAATTGGCTCGTGAACACCGACCATTCCTATCCTGTATAGTTAACGCTGACGGGAAATGATGTCTTTATTCTAACATAAGGAAGAAAAAGGAATAGCTGAACCTAAAAAAAGCAGCAACTCTGCGCACAAAGACCTGCCCGCATCGAAACAAGATAGTGTTGTGTGTCTGGTGGAGCAGCTGTGTGGTGTACTACGAATTGCTTCCAAAAATGGTCCAAATGGCTGTGAGCACTAGGAGACTTAACTTCTGAGGTCATCAGTCCCCTAGACATAGAACTACTTAAACCTAACTAACCTAAGGACATCACACACATCCATTCACGAGGAAGGATTCGAAACTACGTCCGTAGCAGCCGCGTAGTTCCGTACTGAAGCGCCTAGAACCGCTCGGCCACAACGGTACTCTGTAATCACCACTGCTGACCCTTTTCTCACCAGTGTGTAACGCATCTTGCAGACGCAGTCCAAGAACAACGACCATTAAGGCTGTGTGAAGTGATAATACTGCACGGTAAAGCCCGCCCGAGTTCTCCTACACTGACAAAAACCGCTGTACAGGAGTTGTGTTTGGAAGTCATCCCGCACCAACCTTATTCATCTGATCTTGCAAGCTGAGATTTTCACCTTTTCCGCTCCCTGTCGAACAGTTTTCAAGGAACTTCCTTTCCGGACGAATATGTGCCCCGAATATTGCTAATGAGTTCTTCATCTCAAAACCACGTGATTTCTACAGTCGCGCAATCTTAAAGTTACCCCGGCGTTGGAAGACTGTTGAAAATAGAGAAGGAGAATATTATTATTGATGACTGAACTGTCTGTTGTGTGTATCTGTCGTGTTTATTGAACTTATGGAGAAACGATACAAACTTATGTACGTGATTTTTTCCACCGTGTACAAACTCTAAGAATCGATGAGAAGATACGGAACAAAAATGGGCTAATGAACTTCGGAAATGCATTGTTTCCTCGCTAGAGATCATTTACCCATACATTGTTTCAGAGACTGCGGCCTAATACGCACTGTACCATGCAGTCACAGTTACATTACGTGGTGAAAATGGTCTATGTGCCTCAAAAGCAAGCGTAGTATGTTCTGTCTCACACGTTCATATCGGCCAGGTTGCGTCCGAACAGAGTCAATGGCAGCTCAAATATATTGCTCCAGTTCTCCACATCTGGAATGAGATCTGCATAAACGATACTTTTGAGATGGCACCGCAACCAGCAATCACACGGGTTGAGATCCGTTGAACGAGTGAGCCATGTAAACTGGCCCCCTCGTCCGATCCAACGACGCGAGAAGACACGATTGAGATGCGTCCGGACGTTAACAGAGAAGTGGGCTGGAGCATCATCATGTACCAGCTACTTAAGCCTTCGAATCATCAATGGCACTTCTTGCAGCAGGGGACGCATGGCTGGCTCTGAGCACTATGGGACTTAACAGCTGTGGTCATCAGTCCCCTAGAACTTAGAACTACTTAAACCTAACTAACCTAACGACATCACACACATCCATGCCCGAGGCAGGATTCGAACCTGCGACCGTAGCAGTCGCACGGTTCCGGACTGCGCGCCTAGAACCGCGAGACCACCGCGGCCGGCGCAGGGGACGCAGTCTCCCGCAAGAAAAGCCAATGGATCCGGCCTGTTAGGCGACGTGGAAGGATGATTGGTCCCGAAATACGGTCGCAAATTATCCCGGCCACACATTCCAGGTGCATCGATGTTGATGATACACTGTCACCATCCCATGGGATTTCTCCGTACTATTCCACAGATGAATGTTATGAAGATTGAAGATATCACTCCGCGCAAAGGTGACCTCATCTGTGAATAGGATGGCTGACACAAATACCGGAAACAAGTGAAAAATCTGCTCCCGATGTGGAAAGTCGCTAGTAAGCCCTGTACGCACTGTAAGTGATAAGGGTAGAAACAGCTATCACACATAATGTTCAGCACGGCCGTCTGGCTTACCTCGGACTGGTGGGTCAGCTGCCTGGTATTGACACAGCTGTCGCCTTTCACAGTGTTAAACACATTTTCCTCCAGGTCTGGTGTCCGAACGTTTCGGGGACATCCTTCATGATTTCCTGCTCCTGCAACGATCATCTCTTAGAACACACTTCGAAACACTGAAGCAACCATTGAATTCTGTGGTTGTTGTCCTGGTACAATCTTGCTACCCGCCGCTCGTTGCCATCTGCCTTTCCGTAAGTAAACGCCATGTCGACAAGCTCTCGATTCGAATACGGAACCATCATGCACAACTCTGTATCACATCCACTACTAGGTGAGTCAGTAAGAGAAGTGAATCGGACACAACATTACCAATGACTGTGGCAGGAGAGGGCGCTAGGGCATGACGTATGAGGATCAGTACCGTCCTCTAGCACGAAATCGTTCATACTGTCCCCAGAATGAGATTTTCACTCTGCAGCGGAGTGTGCGCTGATATGAAACTTCCTGGCAGATTAAAACTGTGTGCCGGACCGAGACTCGAACTCGGGACCTTTGCCTTTCGAGGCAAGTGTTCTACCAACTGGTCCCGAGTTCGAGTCTCGGTCCGGCACACAGTTTTAATCTGCCAGGAAGTTTCATTCATACTGTAACTGTGGCTGCAGGATCAGTGCGTATTAGAACGCAGGCTCTGCAACAATATGCACTTGAATAAATGGTCTCTAGCGTGGAAACCATTCATTTACGGACATCATGAGACTTCTTTTTGTTCCGTATCCTCTCATCGAGCAATTCCTAAAGATTGTACACGGTGCAAAAAATTACCCTGTATATTTCTGACTGTCACAGTCGCTCTTATTATAAGCCTGACATAGCTTAAATTAAGAGAGATCCATGTGGGTCTCGAACCGATATTTCTCGCTTTCGGAGTAGTATAAATGACGAAGATACAGTATTATATATTAATTACGAAGATATAGTATTATATATTACAAGTGATAAATAGTTTGGCCGAGTGGTTCTAGGCGCTTCAATCAGAAACTGCGCTGCTGCTACTGTCGCAGGTTCGAATCCTGCCTAGGGCATGGATATGTGTGATGTCCTTAGGTTAGTTAGGTTTAAGTAGTTCTAAGTTCTAGGGGACTGATGACCTCAGAAGTTAAGTCCCATAGTGCTCAGAATCGTTTGAACCGTTTTTGATAAATAGTTAGCAATACAGCGTGAGTCAAAAAGGAATTTAAAGCTTTTAAATGATATAGAAATTTATTGAGATAACTTACAGAATCGGTTGATGTGTCTCCCTGTAGAAAACAACCTGAAGTTTCACATGAAAGTGTCATTTTGGTTCTACTTGACTACCGTTCGTGATGCAGCAAACATCCCGCTGGTAATCAGATTCTCTCCACACTCGTTGCAACAGATCGAGCGTAACTTGTGGAACGGCAGCGTAGATTCGATTATTCAGGTTATTGTTTGGTAGGGGAGAAGCATACACACGGTCTTTAATGGAAAGCCAGAGAAAGAAATTGAGTGGTGTAAAGTCTGGGAAGGGAGGTGGTTATGCGATAAACCCTTGCCGGCCAATAAGCCGACCTGGGAAGCGACTATCGAGGAAACTTTCGTTGCCGGCCGGAGAGGCTGAGCGGTTCTAGGCGCTTCAGTCTGGAACCACGCGACAGCTACGGTCGCAGGTTCGAATCCTGCCTAGTGAACGGATGTGTGTAATGTCCTTAGGTTCCTTAGGTTTAAGTAGTTCTAAGTTCTAGGGGACACATGACCTCAGAAGTTAAGTCCCATAGTGCTCAGAGCCATTTGAACCATTTTCGAACTTTCGTGAAAAATGAGGTGCTGCGCCGTCTTTCTGCTACTAAACTATCCCATCCCGCCCAGCTAGCTGCCCGGTCTAATGCGCTACTTGCCGAGCAAGATGGCGTGTCGGTCCTCGGCACGAATCCACCCGGAGGATTAGTGTCGAGGTCCGGTGTGCTGGCCAGCCCGTGGATGGCTTTTAAGGCGGTTTTCCATCTGTCTCGGCGAATGCGGGCTGGTTCCCCTTATTCCACCTGAATTACACTATGTCGGCGATTGCTGCGCAAACACTGTCTCCACGTACGCTACACCGTAGTTATTCTACAACGCAAACGTTTGGGGTTACACTCGTCTGGTATGAGACGTTCTCGGGCGTAGGGAGTTAGGGGGCGGTTGCGGGGGGGGGGGGGGGGGGGGGCAACCTCACAATGTTCAGTGTGGGGCGGCCGTGAGATGGGTGGACTTCTGGCATCTGTTGCTGGGTTCCGAACCAATTAGGGCTACGGCAAGACGACGCCCCTCCGTCATTTCTAGGTACCTGGTTTATAACACAATACACGAACTATCGCATCTCGATGATCTTTATCGATCTGTGAAATTGAAATGTTTTCAAGCGTAACCAGATACACAAACTCAGTGACAGTTTTCTCAATGAAGAATAAACGGCCATACAATTTCAACTTGCTGAGGGCACAAAACACATTAACTTTGCGGCTGTCCTACGGTAAAATGTAGGACCGCTTTGAGGTTCTTCAGCGTATTCGGTGCGAAATTTACGCAGAACAGTTGTCTTAGAGTTCGTTTCATGAAATCAAAACGCACAGCTAGCACGCTCTGATCCAATGAAAATGGCCTCTTTAAGTCTGCTGGCACTCCTCTTGGTGGAATGGGGTACTGATACACTATGTGACTCCAACCTGCGGTTGTTTGATAGAAAATGACAAATCTATCGAATCTGTGAGTTATCTCAATAAACATCTGTATGATTTCAAAGTTGTAAAGTCCTTCTAACTCACCCCGTACAGTGTTAGCACAGAATAAAGTGAAGAGCTTACCCTCTTACTCACGCTGTATCTGTCGAACGTAGCTTAGTTACCTGTGAAGCTGGAAACCATCAAGGACTTGGCGTAATAAGTAATTACTTGTAATACGTGGGAGTCGTTTGAAATGATTGATAGACGACTGTATTAGGTGCGTTCGCTGCCTACTAGCAGAAACTGCTCTTTAAGTGCAGAAAATTGATTCTTACTGTTCGACAACAAGAGAAATCTTAACTAGGAAGCGACAGCAATACTAACTGCTTCCAGACTTCTCGAGTACTGATTATGATATCGAATCTAGTAAAGAATTCCTTCACAGATTGAACGTTATCAGTTCTTTATAAGAAATAAAATGAACAGTTCTTCAAACAAATGTTTTTGTCGAAGCACCGGCTCCTCTGTTTATGTATTCAGCTGAATCGTGCATGCTAATGGAGGATCGGAAAACGTCAGCAACACGCATCGTCCCTCGCAGCGTGAATACGTAGAGGTAGTGAGAAGTTTATTTACACATGCTTTTATTTGCAATGCAAAGCCCCCTTTGTTTGAGTCCGGTGAATCTCATCGGGCGCCCGCTTATGTAAAGCGGTCTTTACCATAGTGAATCTGTTTTAATTGGCTTCATTTGCCTCCAGCGCGGAGCTGGACAACCTTGCCCTCGGTCGCCAGCAGGCGGCCGCCCCATTTGCGTGTGTTTTGTGCGCAGACAAACGCGTCCGTCATATTTAATATTTTCGCAAATATACTTTCCCATTGAGCAGATGGCTTCGATCGACACCGCCTTTATTGGCTCGTTGACTGACTGTGCTGACTCCGGCCACACTACTAATTTACAAAACGGGACTCGTCATGTATATTTACCCACGGTGTTCCTCTGTCAGCTGTAGGGCGGCAAAGGGCAGTATTTTCAACGCATCATACAGTTTCAGTGAGGAACAATATAAATATTGAGGGCATGTTTTGCTTTTAGTAGACGTACAACAGCAATGTACGTAATGGCTATTTTCGGACCCCCTTCAGAACTCGTACTGCTGAAAACTGGTCGCGTGTGTGTCATGAGCTCCTGCGGCAATTACGCTCGACGGAGAAATTATTCAGCCACAGAATAAACGTTCATATTCTTCTTTTTAGGTTACTGCTTCTGCATCTGTTTGGTTACAGTGTTCCATCTCAAATTAGCATCGGCTGTTCTTCCTTTTTCTGAGTGTCAGGTATTTCCAACTTGTTCAGTGATATTCAATGGAAGACTCTCCAACTGCTTGTTGTTTCAAATTCGGAGAGTATATAGTGGTCCTGCTGAAACTGTCCCGGAAATTTCGCACGTAAAATCACCTCCAAATTTCACAACGGCTGTTCAACATAACGTCGAGGATTAAAGAAGGTACGAAATACTGAAGACCCAAATGTCCCCATAGCACTTCATACAGAAATGGACACGCTAAGGTTGACTTGGAAGCTCATACAAAATAGAAAATTTTAAAGAACTGGGTCTTTTTCGACAGCGTTCTTTAGCGATGAGCTTTTAATTTTCACTTAAACGTGTCGATATATTTTCTGTAACTTGATTTCAGGATTAGAACCGTTACGATTTGGTAGTAAGCTGAAAGAAAAAAACTACTTGCCATAAAAGTTATTAATCCTACAAATGTATATAAAGCCGAGGATAATAGAACAAATCTGGGATATGAAGAATATATTAGCTGCTGCATTTCCCACACGAGGTTCTATTTTTTAGGTATGTTCTCAGGGACATTGGATATTGCATGAAATGCGCCGAAAGAATGACAAAGTCCAACACTCGGCAAAAAATCATCGTGGCAGAAGGAAGTACGTGCCATACAAAGGATATCTGACCGTCCAAGAAAATCAGCGACTCCTTCAGGTCGGCCGAAGGGAACCTAGTTGTTCTCACAGCTTCCATAAGGTAACCGTATATCATGGAGGTGTGCGAAGTGTATTCCGGAAAAACTAAACAGCCCCTTAAGATCAGTATTACGAAAAAAGCTAATCTGGTGGCTCATGTTGAGTGAGCAGGAGTGTAGTACTCTGCTGTATATTAAAACTGAAACACCATGAAGACGGCATGCAAGAAATGTCAAAATGACATGGAGTGCACTTCATGCTAGGGTGCGCAAATTATTTACATTACACTGAAACCACATGAAGTCGGTAGGAGCTTTAAAGCAACAGGTTTACCATTTAGAACTCGCATAAAAATTGAAACCTTCAACTATGGATAAAGGGTTGTAAGGCGTAAGGTTAGCGCTCACGTACCATCACGTGTCATTTGCTGTTACTGTCTTATTGACATAAATGCCTCTGAAACATGTAGGCCTTTGGCAATCACAATTTCAGTTAATTACAACATTGATTCCCTACGATATCAGATCTCAGTAACAGAGCAATAGAAATCAGGTAGGCCATGATTAATACAAGTTTCAGCTAACCCAAATTACGAAATAGTTCTTAATGTAGTTAGAAGGGAAGAGGCAGGCCTTTAATAATAACAGCTTCAGTTACGTAAAATTATAAAATAGGAAAACGGCAGGCCTTAAATGACAACCGCTTCAGTTAAGAAAAACTGCCAGAAAGAAATAGGCAGGCCTTCAATAATAACAAGTAAAATTACCCAATACAAATAATACAATAACAACAGTGAAGTAAAATTACCAAATAGAAAACAGTCCAGACTACTTTAATAAGAGCCTCAGTTTAGTACAATTACCAAATAGAAAACGGGCAGACCTTCAATGATAAACTTGACAAATGAGGAGCAGTTAATCAAAATGTATAACGCCCACTCACTCAAATTTTTCAGGAAATACGAAAAACTGATATCTACTAAACTATTCCATGGAACATAATACTGTTTTCACAGCTAATTCCGTCGTGGGATATTGAATTCGATCCCTCTTTGCAACAGATCAAAATCTGATTAGGATGGCTGTAAAATAAATTTTGATTCGGACACTGTACGTTTTGATCGGTCATCTAGGAGATTACATTTTTTGATGGGTTTTCAATATTAAACCTTCATTCATTCACTCAAACCCTAAGGCCTGAAAACAATTATTGACTTACAGTAATTTTCAATTGCTTTACATTAATTGTAAAACTTGATAATGTAGCATTAATATTTACTTGAAAGAATGCGAAAAAGCCCTATATTACATAAAAAGCAGTTCAACAAAATAATTTGTTACAGGCAGAATTAACTAATTATTTTCCATTCCTGGTTCTTCTTGTAAATAACCATATTCGATGTCTTCTGGAGTGAAGCTGCTGCATGGAACCTCTAAAGTACGTAAAAAAAGGTAATTTGTTCTTTTTCTTTGCAGTGCGTGCTGAACTTAAAGTGAGCAGGTTCTTCACACCTTCCCCTTTCTCTTCCTTTATCATGGTTGACAACGCTAGTATAAGACTTTCAATTGCAGAGAACATCTTATGTGCACGTTTTTCCAATGTTGTGAATGATTTCAAAAAAATGGTTCAAATGGCTCTGAGCACTATGGGACTCAACTGCTGAGGTCAGTAGTCCCCTAGAACTTAGAACTAGTTAAACCTAACTAACCTAAGAACATCACAAACATCCATGCCCGAGGCAGGATTCGAACCTGCGACCGTAGCAGTCTTGCGGTTCCAGACTGCAGCGCCTTTTAACCGCACGGCCACTTCGGCCGGCCTGTGAATGATTTAGAACGGTCATCGAAGTAACAGTGAATTTCTGTTTTTAAATTTTATATTCTTATCACTAACACTCTTCAGTTCTGACTTTTTACTTCACTGATACCATATATCTTTTCCCACACCTTTCAGAGTTATTTATAGTTCTTAAGCTCCCAGTCTTTCCCAGTTCCCCGCTTTTCTCCAACTTCATTATAGATCTGTACATACTTCTCTGGATTCAAAATTTCTGGTATTTGGCGCAGTTTTGTCAACTAGTTTAAAGACTCTGCCTGCTGGTAAAAAGGAATGCCCTCGATTTGTAAAATCCCTTACGTGTAATGGAGAGCTTTTCAGTAGACAGAATGCAGTAGCATTAATGAGATGTTGATTTTGATTCTGACCTCCACACCCATCAGCAAAAAATCTGAGAGGTGGTAGTCCGGTCAAAGGATATTTCAGAAAGAAAATCAGAGATGGCTGATGCAATTTCTTGTTGCCCTATTCCTGCTTCAGCATCATTCCATACATAGAAAACAGGGTGTGTGGTTTCCATATTTGTTACACAGAAGCTATAAAATTCAGTTTGTCAAGCGTAATATGCCAACCCAACATCCAATTTTGGCAGAGGCTGGACTTGCTGCAAGTCAAATGCAAAGCTTTTATTTCCTTGTGGCGACTGCTTCTTTAATTTATGAAAAGCTCGAGCATTCAACCTATGAGCACGAACTTCAGTCATTAATTTCTTCTTTCGATTTGTATCTTCAGCACTTTGAATTTCATCCCTCGTTCTAAGGCAATAACTGCATTTCTCACTGGCAGGGGAGTAAATACCCAAATTGAATCTGGAGTTGAAAATTCTAGTGAAGAATAATTTTTTAACTTTGAGATCAATTTGTGCTGAGTTCTATAATTTTAAAAGCTTGCTTGTATTTAATTCACACTAGAGATTCAGTCTTTGGCTTTTGATCCTATTGTAATGACTTTCGGTGGCTTTGAATTTTCATAAGAATTCTACTACACGTTTTCTTTTAGTTTCATACTTCGCAACCTTATAATCACCCGTTCTTTTATCTGTTAGTCCTTTCCCAGATGCATTTCCTTTCGCAATGGTATTTCATCTTGTTTGTCCAGTACCAAAGAGCTTGCGAAAAAATGCAGCACATGCATGAATTCACCTGCAATTTACAAACACCGATCTTAGCATACGAGAGTTACATAGTTAACTTCGTGAAATAGTAATGTACTGTGTTTAGATTACCACGTTGGCACATTAACTGCAATTGTTCCAGAGTCTATTGGATCATTTCCTGCCAAGTATGAGTACAAAAACACATTTCATTAAGAAGAAAAATTAAAATGAAAAATTGTGCGAAATTGTAATAAATCCCTAACTCATATAACATTCCATTGTGACAGCTGTTGTTTTCACTGTGGCACTTTCTCTACAAACGTGCCGAAGCTTTGGATTGCTTACATCCAGAAGATATTTTTTGATCTTCGTGTTTTTTATTTGGTACAGAAAGGGTCAAAATTCGTTAAATAAGAATCTTTATCAAGATATCTAGGACAAAAAGAATAAGAAAGTGCTATTTATCGTCACATTATTTACTGATGAATATTACAGAAGTAAATTCCATTTTTGTAATAAGAAGGTGTAAACAGAAGATTTACCTGATTTCAGTTTCCACTTCTCTTTTGATTTCTTCTTCATCCTTCTTCTGGCTCCACTATCGTTTTGCTCCTCCCCTACAGTCACACATTTCTCTTTTAAATCAATTGGACGCATTACATACAAAACACATCAGAATACTGCTGTTATGCTAATGGTTCAAGTGGCTCTGAGCACTATGGGACTTACTTTCTGAGATCATCAGTCCCCTAGAACTTAGAACTACTTAAACCTAACTAACCTAAGGCCGTTACACACATCCATGCCCGAGGCAGGATTCGAACCTGCGATCGTAATGGTCGCGCTGTTCCAGACTGTAGCGCCTAGAACCGCTCGGCCACCCAGGCCGTTTGCAGTACTAATAATAACGATTTTGCTAAAACGATGTCAGACAGTACCAGAAGGCAACAAAGCCGACTAAAGCTCTGAACACCATAGTTAAACTCGACAGTACTGCCAAAGTATATGAAACAAAAAGAAGCTGAAACTTAAATGGTTCTGATTCATTAAATCACTTGGAGAAAACAGGCAGGCCTTCAATGGTAAAAGAATCAGTTAAGTGAAATTACCAAACAGAATACAAGCAGGCCTTCTTTAATAACAGCCACATTTCGAGGAACCAACTGATGGTGAACTAGATCAGCTAAGAACTTGCAATGATCGCAACGGACCTATAGGTAACAAATAGAAAACAATTAAGACTTCAAAATCCAAAACTTAAGTTCACGAATCGAAGCTGAAACTTGCCGGTTCCAGAGGGGTCCCAGAGTTCAGCACAGCGAGACTGGCTTCAACTCACTAATTGGTATGTCGTGTCCCAGAGCTGGTTGGTGAGGCACTCGAAGTCAGCCAGGGATTAAAATCAGTTCGCAGTTATGCCCAGCAGCCACACTCCGGGCTCCGTGCCAGAGAAGTTTCCGCAAGTGCTCGCATTACTCACCGAGCGGACGTCTTACACCGTCCTTCTCGCTCCGTTACCACTGCCCAACTCGCCACGCCACAACACGCCCAATCCCCATCAACTGCCTGGAGCGAAGTTCGTAGCGGCTTCAAACGAGAGGGATACTACATGACAGATGGAGTTAGTGGCGCCAAGAATTCGAAAGGCGACGCCAGCAACCCGGCCATGGCTCAAATGGTTCAAATGGCTCTGAGCACTATGGGACTTAACATCTATGGTCATCAGTCCCCTAGAACTTAGAACTACTTAAACCTAACTAACCTAAGGACAGCACATAACACCCAGTCATCACGAGGCAGAGAAAATCACTGACCCCGCCGGGAATCGAAGCCATGGCTCAGCCTGCCCCAATGGACACCAGTCCATGCTACAGAAGAAGGAGGGAAAGGTTAATTAATGACTTAAGTTGATTAAGATGCACCCTGAGGACCTTTCCAGTGGACAGATTCTTGACAAGTAAGACAATCTGACCCACAATTGGACTTAGAGACGATGAGTGAACATCCTGAGCCTGGCATCACACCACACCCGACAGGCACAGTTCTTCACAAAAACCCCATCTCCTACCTTGACCTGAAAGCAGCGTCTATTCCTATTATATCGCTATGCCTGGATGCAGTGGGCTAACCTAATCTAACTCCTGTACTGTTTCCAATTTTCCCTAAAATCGTCAGGAATAACGGACGAAGGCAGTCGGTCGTTGAATCCGGCAAGTTGGATAGAGGGCAATTGATGGGATACGCAAACAAGAGAGGGGCGGAAACTGCCTTGGGTACATCGTGCTGTGCAGTGGTAAATGCCAAATCGAGCCAAGGCAAGGTCGTATTCGACTTACTCGGATAAGTGTGATGGTAAATGATCAAAGGTGACCTAAGGTTGCGCCGGCCGAAGTGGCCTTGCGGTTCTAGGCGCTACAGTCTGGAACCGGGCGACCGCTACGGTTGCAGGTTCGAATCCTGCCTCGGGCAAGGATGTGTGTGATGTCCTTAGGTTAGTTAGGTTTAATTAGTTCTAAGTTCTAGGCGACTGATGACCTCAGAAGTTAAGTCGCATAGTGCTCAGAGCCATTTGAACCATTTGAGCCACCTAAGGTTGCGATTTACTCTCGCGACAAAAGATGCCTGGGGATAATATAATGCGGTGGTTAGACGCTTAACAACGTTGCGAAAGCAAAACTGCTTAAATTGTTCGGAAACATACGCTAACAAGAGCCTTAGTGTGTCCAAACTAGCTGAACACGTTCGTCAGATGTGCAGTGGTAATGGCTGTCATAGCCCACGACTAGGGATTATCCATACGTGTCAAAAACCGGAAGAATTTATCAGGTTCCCTTCTTGGTGCAAAGAATAGGCCCTACGTAATCGATAAAGAGCATGCCTATAGGATTCTCCTCGTGCTCGGATTGTAACAAACCCTTCTGAGGACTGTTACTACACTCCTGGAAATGGAAAAAAGAACACATTGACACCGGTGTGTCAGACCCACCATACTTGCTCCGGACACTGCGAGAGGGCTGTACAAGCAATGATCACACCCACGGCACAGCGGACACACCAGGAACCGCGGTGTTGGCCGTCGAATGGCGCTAGCTGCGCAGCATTTGTGCACCGCTGCCGTCAGTGTCAGCCAGTTTGCCGTGGCATACGGAGCTCCATCGCAGTCTTTAACACTGGTAGCATGCCGCGACAGCGTGGACGTGAACCGTATGTGCAGTTGACGGACTTTGAGCGAGGGCGTCTAGTGGGCATGCGGGAGGCCGGGTGGACGTACCGCCGAATTGCTCAACACGTGGGGCGTGAGGTCTCCACAGTACATCGATGTTGTCGCCAGTGGTCGGCGGAAGGTGCACGTGCCCGTCGAC